>NC_041357.1:2462500-2650000 GCF_900634415.1 Cottoperca gobio
CAAACTTTTAACAACACATCTGTAATCACATCAGCGCTCCAGTCATATCAATATGTTTCTACTCATGTCTCACAAAGTAGCGAATCCACGTGCATGTAATCCTAAAATATAAAACACTGATACTTCTCCTAAAAGTCTGCCCCCACCACCCCCCCCCCCCCCCCCCCCATCTGTCATTCGGATCTACAGAGATTCCTTCCAGTTTGTCTTTGTTAAACATATCCTGTTGATGTGTGCAGGCTGTGTGTGTGAGGAGAGCAGGAGCACACAGAGAATAGTAGTGAAAAGCTGTCTCTCTTACCTCGGCCATTGTCATTTAGGCGGATGTTTCCAAGGATACCGTGGAGTTTGCCATTCCCCGCGAGTCCCACAAAACAACTGCTTCCAACTCTCCTGTCCGCACAAATACTAACGCAAAAGAGCCATCACACCCAGCAGCATCTCCTTCAACAACACAGACACACATGTACTCTGCTTCTCTGTCTTCTCTCTCACACACACGCATACACACACACACACACACAGACACACACACACACACACACACACTGATCCACCAACACTCCACAAAAAAGAGAAGTAGTAGTCACTGTGCTTTTACTCTCCCTGCACAGATGCACACTCACAAATACACACACGCACACACTCCTCCTCTGCTTTCTCTCCTCTAATGTTGCCGTGGACTGGCTCTAAACTACTCAAGATGTTCAGTGTGTGTGTGTGTGTCTGAGTGTGTGTGTTGAAACTGGGCACAGGGGATTGGAATGAGATCCTCCCACTCGGCATTCTCACCTCAGGAGCTGCCTGCTCCCTCCCCAGCCTGCGCACACAACACACACACACACACACACATGCTTGCGTGCACACAGAGAGGTGTGCATGCTCTTTCACGCGCGCAGGCACACACACACACACACACACACACACACACACACACACACACACACACACACACACACACGTCTACCCCCTCAGAGTCACAGGGCAGTCCCCTCACAGCTGGCTGGAAGAGGGCATGACACTCATCTTTCACAGAGATTTGATCAAAAGGAATCACAAAGGCTGGAGGCTCTCTTAATGCAGTCAGGGGAGACTCTCCCTCTTTCCCACTCTCTCTCTCTCTCTGTCTGAGTAATGCCCTAAATCAACGTTGCCCCTCTTGGTGCACACAGCCCAGTATGTGTGTCTGGATTCACCTTAACACAGCTCTGTGAACAGCCTCGATAACAAGTTATTCCTTGTGCCGTTAGGAATGTGTCAGTGTCTGTGTTGAGTGTTTCTCGGGAGGAGGGGGACTTCGCACATGACAAAAACTAAATATGTGTTATCTTTAGGAATAGGTGTACCTAAAGGGTTGGGGATCAAACCTCAACACGTTTTTGAATCTGACCGAAATGTGTCCATAGCACTGAGTATTGAAAACTAAGTATCGAAAGCTGGCATCGAAGGTCTGGTCATATCTGTAAACTCTGTTTTCCTTTTTTCTAAAATGGTTCCAGATTTAAATCAAAGGTTTGTCAATTTTTGAAAATATTTTCGGTTTTCAAGTTTTTGAAAAATAACAACATTTGAGAATTTAAGCTTATTTTGATTTTGTTGTGAAAATATTTAAATTTCTCAAATTAGGGTTTTGAAAGAAATACTGTGAATAACGATTATTTTCATTATTCATTGATATGCCAATTATTTTCTCTATTAAGCATTTGGTCTCTGATTTAGTGAACATACTGTAACAAGTGAAAGTTTGGCACCCATGTTTGAAAAATGACCCATTTATTATTCTGCCAATCAATTTACAAACTGATCATTTCAGCTGTAAATCTAAGTTTCCTCATCATAAGCACAAGTTGAACATTCATGTGGATACTATGTAAAGGTTCTGGTCGGTGTCACAGAAACACATCTGAGAAGTGCTATCAAAGCATCGACACTAGTGTAATGTTGATACAATGAAAAAGTCTTTATGTTTTCTACAAATGATATATGTATATATCATTTATTTTAAATTCAGACAGCTGAGTAGCCCTTATCTTCAAAAAAAAAGGCTGCGGTCATGATTTTCACTCCCTGTTCTTTACTCTTTTCAGCCTGAGTCTTTTTTCTTTCTATTTCTTACTCCTTCTTTCCCCTCGGTGGCGCAGGGAAAGCTCTGATGATTTTAGCCATTAGCGGCATCTACTAATCCACAAATTACACAGCAAGTTTAAACAGGTACACCTGGTGTGCTCCACCTGTGGCTGCTTCAGGGAGGAATGGAGGGCAGGAGTGGGGGGATGCTACCAGGTTGAGACACACTTTAAAAGGTTCAGTAAATAGACTTAGCAAAACAGACTTAGCTTTTTTTTCTTCAAACCATAGTTTACCACAGAGAACATTAATGGAGCATTTGAGCAGTTCACTGCACCCCATTTATATAATTTATTAGATGTTTGTATAATCACATGTTTCTACTTTAACCCACTAAAGCAGAGGGGGGTTCAGTGCCTTGCTAAAAGGCAACTTAACTGAAGTGGGAGGGAAGAGTATTACTCATCCACTTTCCCCACCCACATTCTCCCAGCGAGGAACTCAACTTGACAACCCTCCAATCATAAACCTGCGTGTCCAACCTCTAGGCTAGCCTCACCCCTTGACTTGACATTCAGAAATTTGCCAAGCAGATTTGCTAACTGATAGAAATACAGCTAATGGCCCTTGAAGTTGGACATTAAAACTGCATTACTTTCCACAGGAGATCAAAGCTGTTCTTATTTGTGAAAAGCCCAAAATGTTATGAGGTTACATATATGGATAAGAGACATCCTGTCAAGGCATGTAACGCAAGGTCGGAAAGCCCTCCACTCCCCTGCGGTCGTCCAGGCAAGCAGATCTGCTTACCGGCCTTGTATTTATTCCATACCTAAGGGATGCATACCAAACACAGCCCCAGACCTGGCCTGGATTAGGTCTGCACTGCTTGTCAGATTGCTGCTCCCTGGGCTGGAGCACAGCAGACGTATTTGAGCCCTGGGGCTGAGCGTAGAAGCTGCAGCTAAAACCACAGCAAATAAACTCCATGTGCAGCAGAACAGGTCACGCTGCCTACTTACATGTCTGTCATTAGCTTTCCTGCAGGGAAGAGTGAAATTGAGTACTTGAGCAGATGAGCAGCTTTGAGAGAGCATTACACACTCCTTTACACTTTCTTTATTTGATGAAGACGAGGAAAATAATGCTAGTTCCTACATTTGCACTATTTCATTGTTGGTTGATTGGACCTTTATCAGATGGGATGTGATGATTTAAGGAACCACGCGAAAGATTTATTGGCTTTTATTTCATGATTGTTAGCTTCCCATGATGGTCAAAATGCAGTTAAAACCCTAAAGTGAATAACATCACGGGGGAGTTCTTTTAATTTTTGCTTTTTGCTTTATCAAACAACTCAAATAATTCACTAACAGTTTATTTAATATCTAAAATTACTGACTTTTTTAACACCACTATTGACCTATGTCATGGTTATAAAGGGGGAGGAGCTTTATGTTCACATACATGTAAATACCTACATGTGAAATGATTACAATCATACCTGTTATTCTTGGTGATAATTTGACTATATGAAGACCGTGACATTGCTTGTTTTTACATATTAGTACGTCTCGTCAATACAACAATAATCACTTATAATCCATTTGTAGTTCAGCTTTAGTGAGCTGTGTTTGAAGTTTCACTGGCTATTATCTCTCCTCGCTGACTACCGTATCATGCAGAACCTGCCCCAACACAACCACACTACAATGAAAGTTGTGTTTTGTGTGTGTGCATGTGTGTGTGTGTGTGTGTGTGTGTGTGTGTGTGTGTGTGTACATACCGTGTGTGTCGTCCAAGTGTCAGCCTGCCTTTCCTCACTCTAGTTGACAGTAAAAAAGGCCAAAAGGGGAGCTATTACCTCCCAGTTTCCTGCAAACTGTCCGTACCAGGCTCGAGCCACAGCGCCAAATGGCCCAAGGTTTATCTGTCATTCCACGCTATTATTCAATACAGACACTCTCATTTGGTCACTGTAAATCATACAGAGAGAAGAATAGACTACTTTAAATTGAGAGAAGAGCAATCTAAGGTGGTGAAAGATCTTCATTTGTGACAGGGCTTTTGGCAACATTGAAATCACAATTGTGTATTACAACAATATAGGTCTAGTTTGTTTACTCCTGCCCATGTGGATACGTAGTATTTGATGCAACAGTATGTATGTGATTATGTGTGAAGGAGAGGGAAAACGATGTAACAAGAAAAAAGTGAGGAGAGCACTTTCACAATGCAGCATGAGAAGAGGTCAGGACTGATCCTGTGTGGGAGGCGCAGGGCTTTCATAGAGTTTTGCTTTATATAAAACAGCATTAGTGAAAGCAGAGCTGGCCACTGAGTGCACTTCAAATGTTAAAAGAAGACCACAGGATATTAGTGCTTACTATGAATATATTCTTCACTCTTTAGTTAGTGGGCAAAGTGTCTATGACATAGAAGTAAATGGAGGTGATACTGATGGTAACAAGCTCAGTGCACACATGGCAAATGCTACACAAAGGCATGCAAAAAAAAACCTTCAGCTTTAAAGAAATGACTGGTTAAATTTAAAATGCAAGATCCTTAATTGTGTGTAGAGTATCTTCTATGCTAGCCATGGCTTTTGGGGGAGCCCTAACTTTGGGGTGGGTACTTTACACATGCACAAGCATAAATACAAATACGTGCAAAAATATGTAAATAATAAATGAATTATGTTACGGAAAACATAACAAGATAACTTTTCTTAACTCTTGTTAACCATTCCTGCTTCCGCTTCCAGTGCTCCACAAGTGTGGTGAGGTAGAATAAAGACTAGGGCTGGCCGATTTACAGTAGCTGAAAAATATGCCAAGATAAAAATGTTCATTTCAGTCGATATTGATAAATATTGAAAATTACCTATATTTTAAGAGAAACAAGTTGAATCTAAAAGGTGCAATGTGTAAGATGGCCAACATTTTAATTTAAAAATATTAACTAACATTATCAACAGAATATGAAAAGGTAACAGTAACATCTATGTCTTGTGTTGCAGAGTTATCTACCTAAATTAGCATTCTCAGCAGTCCCAGTCTCTTGTTCCTCGACAGGCGATATGAGTCAATGTAGCCTCTAGTCTGCCCTCAGTCCAGAGAACTGACGAGAAGAAGTAGAGCTGCCTCGAGTGCTTGTCAATAATACATCTTTGGTCCTTGTGCGATTGTGATAGTTTGTTCATAGAGAATATGATTGTGACGTCTGAGCAACGTAAGGCATTGTGGTATCTTCGGACTAGGATTGAAAGCTACGGCAGAGAGGAAGTGACTCTTCCCACACACACACACACACACACACACACACACACACACACACACACACACACACACGTGGATTATGCAACGCAACATTCTGAGGCAATGCCGCTACGTAATATCTCGGCAAAAAACGGTGCGCAGGCACTGTGTCATATTATCTCCAGGGTTGGGATCCCGAAAGAGATCTGGACTGACCGAGGCACATCATTTATGTCAAGCATGTTACGCGAGCTGTACGAGCTAATGGTTGCCGCTACATTCAGACTAGTGTCCACCATCTTTGGTGGAGAGGTTTAACGAAACGCTAAAGAACATGGTTTATAAGTTCATTCACGATGATAGCCATAATTAAGATAAATGGTTAGACCCTCCTCTGTTGTTTGCAGTGCAGGATTTTCTCCCTTTGAACTGTTGTTTGACAGGAAGC
The DNA here is from genome assembly GCF_900634415.1 of Cottoperca gobio. Classification (NCBI taxonomy): domain Eukaryota; kingdom Metazoa; phylum Chordata; class Actinopteri; order Perciformes; family Bovichtidae; genus Cottoperca; species Cottoperca gobio. The sequence continues at coordinate 2,468,273 of NC_041357.1, forward strand.
CAGGGGGTGTCTTGGATCTGGTAACGGGAAACTAGGAGTGGGGGCACAGGCAAAAACTCCATTCATTACGTCCTTGAACTGAGACCAAAACTTCATTCACTTGGGCAGTTATCACGTGAGAATTTGCACCAGGCCCAGGAACATCAGCAGCGCCAGTCCAACAGAGCGTCGTGACTGAGACAATTTGCACCGGCAGATAAAGTACTTGTATTGGTCCAATCCTCTAGCTCTAAGTTACTCGCCAAGTCGCCCTTTGTGGTCAAACAGTGAGTGGGGGATAGTGATTATGGGTTGGTGCGGTCGGACAGCGGGAGGGAGGTGCCCTCTGTTTCTCTGGCCACCATGGTGATTGAGAAAGATGAGCTGGGACCCGAGGTAATAAAATGGAGAAACCAGTCCCGGTCTGTTGTGACGGCTATCTTCAGAGAACAGACGTTGCCTCGATGCAAAGGCGTTTTGCCGATGTGTTCTCCCCACTGCCAGGACACATGACTCTCATACACCACCCCATAGATACGCCTCCGGGCGTGACGGTGCGGTCACGGCCTTAACAACTGCCTTAGCAGAAAATAAAAATTCTTCAGGCCATGCTAGAGATGAGGGTAATAGAGGAGTCCAATAGTGACTGGTGCTGCTCCGTCATACTGGTACGCAAGTCAGATGGATCAATACTGTTCTGTGTGGACTATCGCAGAGTAAATGAGGTGTCTAAATTTGATGCTTACCCGATGCTTCGGGTAGACAAACTCCTGGATTGGCTAGGCACGGCTCGTTTTTATATGACCAGAGCCCTTCTCCACTCCGTTCGGGTTGTACCAATTTGTGACTGTTCTGTTAGGGTTGTTTAGAGCCTAAGCCAACTTCCAGCGGCTCATGGACCGGGTTCTGCGTCCCCACTCTGCATATGCGGCTGCCTACTTGGATGAGGTGGGGGCGGTGCTCGAGTCCCTGAGGAGACCGGGGCACACGGCCAACCTGAAGTAGTGTGTGGTTGGGCGGAGGCCCCCGGCCTGATGTGGCAGTAGCTTGTTGTTACGGCACCGGCTGCTGGTGGAGAGCTGGGAATGTCTCAGCTGGAGATCAGACAGCTACACGGAATCAGGTAATCAGCCACACAAAATAAGCATGGTTTTAACCTGGTTCTGGACTCTTGCAGTAGGCTGTGCCCTGGAGGAGGGACGTGTGCGGCAAAGAACGGCCTGAGGACTTTTGCAGAGATCGTATTGGAGTGTGGTGTCTTTTGTTTTGCCTGGAAAGGCTAAAGTGCTTCACCATTAGAACTGTTCTTATTTATCAAACCTCCTTCTCCTTCCATCATTTTATCTGGGTGAGAGCAGGACTGTCTCACACAGTATGATTACAATATTATATCCTATTCATGTGCACAGGGAGCCAAAAGGCCAACGGCATCCTTGAACTCACTTCTCATCCATGGTTCAATATTGTGTCGTCTTCCTTGGATTTTGTTGCTGTACGTGTTGGTTTTTTCTCTGTCTGCAGCCATGGTGGATTTCATACAATAAAATATTTATTTAAAAGAAACACATATAACACATAGCTCCATGCACACCAGAGGATTTGCTTTGTTTGGAACAGAACATTTAAAAGCTTTAATATATATGATGTGGAACTGAGCTGTTGTGTCGCACATGTGGCAAAGGTCCATTAGGACTGGTTTGCTTGGAATCTCCAAAACCATCCCAGAGAGCATTGAGCAGAGATTTTGATTTGTTATGCTGACATTAAACATATGAGTCATGAGTTAAATGTTACTTTCCACCTAGTGCTAATAATCACATGTAGGGTCCTCTGCGATGAGGATGTTGTCACGCGTTCCACCCACTATTAGTTTGTTTTCACCTTGTCAGTAATTCTCTTATCATTTCAGATCCTGGTTCATCCTCACTGCCTGCAATCAACTTATTCCCCTCACCTTATTTCCACAGCCCATCTCCTCACCTGCTTATCATTCCCTCATTAGTTCTCTCAGAGCCAAGCTCTCCAGCGATCGTCTAGTTTACCTGTTTAGTTTTCATGACCTGCCCGTTTTGACCCTGCCTGCCTGTTTCTGGACTCCGATTCTTCTGCCTGCTCCTTACTAGATTTGTTTGCCTTTTGGACTGATTTACCGGTATTTGACCCTGCCTGGATTACTGAGTAAACTGAACTATATTATATTCTGCCTGTCTCTGTGTCGTGCTTTTGGGTTCAGTTCTGTCGGTTCCAGCGACCCTTACAGATGTTCTCGAATATGTGTCATTTGAGTCTAGAACAGAGCTCTAGACTCAAGAGGGGGGATCTGGAAAGATGTCTGGCCCATATGAGGAAAACTAATGGGAACCAGCTGCCTGTCTGTTTAAAAGCCACTGAAATGGTGTGAAGACATCCCTCCTTCCAAAGGACATGTTGGACACACCTGCAGGTAAATGCATTAGCAGAAACAAAAACAGCTCCGCAGCTCTGCTCCTTTTAAACACGCACACGCACACACACAGTCTACATCAATAGTGCTATAAACTGATGAGAATATAAACTGAGATGTATGTTCTTCAGTGGAAAGTAATAACAGGTAATATTTAAATTCAAATTGTTGGACTTTAGAGCTGCATGATATCACAAACATTCATATACAAAAGGATATATACTTTATATGGGAACTAGTGATACAAAATGGATCACAATTACCAATTCCATAATTATTCAAAGGGTTTGTTTTATCCAAACAACACTCAAACAAATGTTTGGCATTTTGGCTTGATAAATGTATCAGAACAATTGTTTGTTAATTTTCTGTCTATTAGTGTATCTGTGAATTGCTTATGCAATTTAAAACCTTAAAAGTCTTTACATTTATTTTAACCTAACACTTTATTTTGACCACCCATTTCATCATTTATAAGTAATGTTTAATATGTAAGTGGTTTATAACACTCCAAAGTAGTTACAAGTAAAGATTAATATATATATACACACATGACGACTGGATTTATTAAAGGTATTGACTTTTAAATATATATATATATATATATAGCATTCATTACTTTTCTATATGTATATGCTTCATAAGAGGAATAATAATTGATACAATAATAAATCTTAAGATTCTTTGACTGCTTACATTTGAGTTAGTTATAAACCATTTATTAATTGATTCAATACTTTTTATATATGCTAAATAGGGTGTTTGAAATTAAGTGTTAGCAATGTAACCACTTATTTGTAATCCTTTTGTTTTTCCACTAACAAAAATATAACATTTCTTTGCTTTGGTGTGCAGTTGTGTGGTCATGTTGGTAACATATTAAATTGCAACTTATCACATGGCTCACATTTTGCATTTAAAAACAAAACAAAATGTCTTTCCCACCTCTCCTTACATTTTGTACCCTCCCAGCCCATCGCTGTCATCCCGTGGTGTGACGACAGAGCGTTCACCCAGTAGATGGATTAATAAAGCTGCTCCCTTTCCTTTCATCCTTCATCCGTCCATCCCTCCATCCCCTCCCAGGAGTCTGGTATTGATCAGACATGTCCACATTAGAGGGAGGGGAGATGCTTTTATGATAATCCACCCACCCTCCCCGCCACTCGTAATGGCTGCATTAGACGCTCATCCCCTCCGCACCCGACACCTGGCCCTCGCTCTCTTTGGACTTACTGTTTGCATTACAACACTGTTTAATGGGCTCTTTAGAGGGGCTGAGGGGGCTGGGGGCAGAGGAGGGCAGGAAACTTTCCAAGAGTTTCCAGTAGATGAGGACCTAGCAAGGAGCCACTGGGTAGGTCCGGTGCGAGAGTGATAGATGGCACCATGTTGAAGTGGAGGGAGCTGGAAGTGGGGGTCCATTACCTATTACTGAATGCCCTCCCTGTCTAGCCACGCCGCTTGGCTGGCTGTCTAGCTGCCATACCAACTCTGGGAAGTGGAGCTTTGGATGAGTGTGTTCTCTGACCGGACCCAGACAGAGGGCCAATCAATAGCTCCCTCTCTCAATACTTTCCAGTCAAAACAATCTAGATACTTACTGACACAAATGTAAAGAGTCTGTCCACAAACGTGCCAGAGCTGAAACCAAAGATCCAGCTTGGACACTTGTGTTGGTAGGCACTGGTACTTACCGGAATATTATTAGCACAGCAACAGCTATAATTTGGCTCTACCTCTGCATTATTCACCAGGCTGGCTGCACGCAGCAGAGTGGTAGGGCTATCAAGATGCCTGGTTCAGGAAAAAAACACAAAAAAGAAAGAGCCACCTGGACACCATCAGTCTCAGCGAAGGTAAACATCTCCCACATTCCTCCCGGCACACTGGCCTACAGAGGTCAAAGGTCGTGATGACAAACGAGTGACCCAGGAGCCCTGAGAGGCCAAGAGAGGAGGCTCTGGAATCTCTCAGCAGGGGGACGGGGGACACAGAGATATATTCGGCGGCCCAAAAGCTATGGATAAAAGGATAGTGCATTTCAAGGTCTCGCGTTTATGCAAGACCCAACCTGTATCTCTTCAAGGGAAACAAATCTAATATGACCACACATGCACAAACAGAACAGCAACAATGTTTTGGCCTGATCCACAGGTCTCCCTCTCAGTCTCCAGCATTCCCATTTCTACCCCTTATGGAAGTTAGCGTGAAGATATATTCATCAAGTACCCCCACTCATCAGGTTCAACAGTGGCCCATTTCAAACATTACAAAAAAATGTGTTTAGAAGTTAAATCACCTCAGATGAGAAAAAAGGAAAAGGAAGTGAGTTTCAACTGCAACCTGTAGACTACAGTAAGCTTCTAGTCTAGGAAGTCAAATGTAACTAAGGTATGTGTAATGACAATAGTTCATGTGAGGGGGGGGGGTCTGAGGGTGACCATGAGGCACAACTGGAAGCTGTCTTGCGTGCTAAGTGAACATAATATAATCAGTTAGTTCCATACCAGTTGCTGGGCTACTTTCTACAAAGAGCATTTAGCTCTAATACAGAGCTTGAAATATTTGTTGACAAAAACAAGATATTTCAAAACTGAATGAATGCAGGAGTTAATAAAAACAGCTCAGTATAAAGAACATTTATTTAAATACAATTCTATAAAGTCAGTCAAATGGTTCAAAAAGTAATATGTCATTTAACAACAATCCCTCTTTTTGTGACCATCCTCATGACAGAGGATGCACAAAGTCATTTACACAAATGTCATTCTATGCTCCGATACTTTGCAGTCCTACATAGGAAACATCCTCAAGCACATATGCCTTAAACCAAAACCTACAGTTAACATGGTAACAGTGCCATATTTGCCATTTTGTCATTGCACAACTTTGGTACATCTGCATAGTTAATATGATAATATATAATAAATATAATAAGTTTTTAAGCTTTTAGGAAGTTTTTCCTTGTGCGATGCGAGGGTCTAAGGACAGAGGGTGTCGTAACCTGTACAGTCTGTAAGCACACTGTATGTACAAATGTGTAATTTGTGATATTGGGCTATATAAATAAATACATTTGATTTGATTTAATATGGACACAATCTGCCTGACCTGTCAACATCCAGAAAACATCCATCTATATTCAGCCCTCAGTTACTGAATCAACATAATTTCTGTTCCTCAAATATCTTTAGTAAATCAGATGTCAAACAGTGATTTATATGTAGCTGTCGAATACATATGAAATACTTTAAGAGTGAAAGAAAAATAAATGATTGAATATGCTATGATAGTAAATGTAATTGTTAAAATTAAGCATTAAGCATCACTCATTTGGTTTTGTCTAATAGTAAACCTTGATCAGAGCAATAGCTTTAAAAAATATATAATTAATTTAGCTTGCCTACTGTACCATCAAATCAAGTGTTACAATTAACATTCAGCCTGTGAATCTGGTATTTATAAATCAAAGCTGCATGAGCAGCTGCCAGGACTAATGAGTTGCCAAAACTTCATGTGGTGAATAACCAAAACTGTAATAAGAGTTAGCAAGTTGATCCATGACAATTTGATTGATGCCCATTGGTAGACAGATGATTTCCTGGTAATACAAAAGACTAAAGTCCATTGATTTCTTACATATTAACTGAATAAAGGACACTATATAAATAGGATATACTGTATACAGTTAGTATGTATAATGGTATATGTATGTTATAGCCTAGTATGTAGTAGGACATAACTACACAAATAATATCAACCTTATCACACTTTGTTGTATTTGTTAAATCTTCTAACAGGTTATGTGGGCTATTACTTAAAAAAAGTTCAATTAAATCAGAGAACACAGGTTCATGTGAGGATTGCTTGGGTGTTCCTGAGCAACGACACAACCAGCTCCGGGCCTGCTGCTGTGTAGCTGAGCCTGACCCCGACCTCTGCATTCTCTGACATCAGCAGCCTCTCAGTAGTTTCACAGGTACTGCCAGTACTCTTCAGTCCTATGGTAATGCTTTTTGCTTTCAACATCAGCTGGTTGTTAAGGCAGACAAGAGAAGCTAACAAGATACAATGTGAGTCCGATTGAGACCAGGCGAGTGCGTGAGTGCTGTGACTAGAAGCTTCATCCCTGCTTGACCTGTGAACTCCATCCTAGCTCTCTCACATACACTGACAAACACACTCATATTCCCATCCACATTAGCTAAATACTTCCTTAGAAAGCTCATAGCAACTCATGGGCACAATGACTCAGACAGGGACATCTGCTGTCATCCCCCTATCCAGCCTCTGTACAGGGAGCTAATGTTGAACAGGAATGAAGAACAGAGGGTATTTACTCACCATTTAAAGCTGCATGAAACAAGATTATATATGAAATACACCACCTCATGACTTCAATCACAAAAGGAAAAGTTTCAAATACTTTATGAGCACAGAAATCAATCTGTATTTAGCTGAAAATATTAAATTGCTATGTGTTGTTTTGAAGGGCAATTACAAAGTATTTTGTTGTTTCATTTGGTGGACTTGTAGCTAGCTAAGGTCACTTTTGGATGAGACCTCTTTTTTTATTTAACTAGTGCAGTGGCCGTTCGGGATGTGCTCGTGCTGCTGCTTCTTGGGTTTCAAAGTGAGTCTATGCATGCCTTCAGAGTAGCAACGCTACAGTGTACGCATCATGAGTGCAAAAGCTGCCATTACATTACATTACATTACATTACATTACATTTAGCAGATGCTCTTATCCAGAGAGACTTAGAGTGAACTAACTACAGGGACAGTCTCCCTGGAGCAGCTCAGGGTTAAGTGCCTTGCTCAGGGGCACAATGGTGGCAGCCCTGGTGTTGATCTCACAACCATATGGTGTTGTATTTGCAAGCTGTACCTCTAGACCACTAGGCCATCACCGTCACCAAAAACATGAACATTGTATGGCCTCAATAAAGTCAAAGCACCTTTAACTGTGAAAGCCCCAGATTTGATGAAGTTCAGACTGACACTTCTTGCTTTGTTTTGAAGTTTATTGGAAGTTGCCAAACAGCCATTTGGTTATTCCTACTGGACTGGAGTGTGGAGCAGGTGATTAGCAGAAAAAATGAATAAATTAAAAACAAATTAAAAAGACAACTAAATTCTCTCAAGTATTCTGGTTGCTCTTAAAAAATGTATTAAAAGATTGTCTTTCTTAGCAAATTCTCCAATGTCATACTGTTTTTTTCATCAATTAACCATGCCATTAACTCCCGTCTTTCTTCTGCATACCTGTTGCAATCTATTAGTACATGCATGACAGTTTCCAGTTTATTACAGTGAGTGCATAGTCCTATAGTGTTTGATTTAATCCAGAGTGTCCTATTCTCAGACAGGTAATGACCATCTCTTCCTTGGGCTGCTACTGTGTCTTCCACCTTCACATTTCTGAATATTGTAAAGATGTCTTCCTGTGTCACTTAGGGTCTTGCTAAATTTTGCGTGTATAGTCCTTTATGATAGTTTTAACCTCTGCTTTACTTAACGGTATTTGTATGTCAGTTAACTGTCGTTTTAGTGACCGGATTCCTTCAACCTGCCTGCCTGTTTCCCGACCCTCTGCCCGGCCCCGACTTACCCCTTGCCTGCTGCCTATTGGTTTGTCCTTGTGGATTATTATCATCCCGCTGTGGATCTGTTTACTCGGCTATAACCTGCTCTTGACTACAAATAAAAGTCATTACCAATTATCCTTGGTTTCCTGTGTGCTGCACTCGGGTCCATCATCAACTTGTTGTGACAGGTGGTCTGACATTTTCTTTTTCGCTGCTACTTCACAATGAGGGATGAAGAATGCAGCAAACTGTACATCTAGTCTCTGCTTCTTTTGTTGGTGTTGGTCAATATAGTTTTGTGCCATTGTCCCCTTTGGTACCAGTTTAGGATTTTCATTCAATTGAAGCAGACTTGTGTCTATTGATGGTACAATGAATCGCCACAGAGGTATAGCTGATGATGTAACAGTGGCGCTTAAATTTAGATTACACAGACCTACATTTTGTGCCTCGGCATTCCCTACCATCCCAAAACTGTAGAATGTTGACTCATTATGCTCCCAACCCTCATGTAAGATGGCCTTTGTAGGGCGAGATCTACTTCCCTTATAGGTCCAATATGCCAAAAATAGCTTGACCCTCCAAATTCGTAGCTCCATTTCCCCCATTTTAACTTGCATTGCAGATGACTCCCACATAAAAAAAATCTCAAGGACTGCCTTCTTTCATCTACGTAAGATTGCAAAAATAAGACACATCCTGTCTCAAAATGATGCAGAAAAACTAGTCCATGCATTTGTTACTTCAAGGCTGGATTACTGCAACTCATTGTTATCAGGTTGTCCCAAAAAGTTGCTTAAGACTCTTCAGTTGATCCAAAATGCAGCGGTACGTGTATTGACAAGAACAAGGAAACGGGATCATATTACTCCTGTATTAGCTGCTCTGCACTGGCTCCCAGTAAAATACAGAATAGAATTCAAAATCCTTCTCCTGACTTACAAAGTAATTTATGGTCAGGCTCCAGCATATCTTAAAGATCTCATAGTACCTTTTAAACCAACTAGAGCATTGCGCTCCCAGACTGCAAGGTTACTTGTGGTTCCTAGAGTCTCTAAGAGTACAATGGGAGCCAGAGCCTTCAGCTATCAAGCTCCTCTCCAGTGGAACCAGCTTCCAGTTTGTGTTCGGGAGGCAGACACACTCTCCACATTTAAGAGTAGGCTTTTTGATAAAGCTTATAGTTAGGGCTGGCTCAGGTTTGCCCTGGATCAGCCCCTAGTTATGCTGCTATAGGCTTAGACTGCCGGGGGACACCTCCCTGCTCTCTTCCTTCTCTCTCCTCCCTCCTCTCTTCTTCTCCCTCTCTATCTGTATGCATTTATGTAAATGTATGTTACTAACTCACCATCCGGGGTATCACCTCCGGAGTGTCTGTCTCTCATGTGGCAGGTTGCCACTGATAAAGTTTACGTCAGGATCATGAATTGTGGCTGCGCCTGCTGCCCTGGTCCTGCTGGACACCGGGAAGCCTTTTTGACATTTTCCTGGATTCATCCATACTTTCTATTTCTTTTTTTTTCAACACAACATAATTTCTGTCAAATGTTGTATTTGTACTATGTTGTTTATCCTGTACACACGACATCTATTGCACGTCTGTCCGTCCTGGGAGAGGGATCCCTCCTCAGTTGCTCTCCCTGAGGTTTCTTCCATTTTTTCCCCTTTAATTTTGGGGTTTCTTTTTGGAAGTTTTTCCTTGTGCGATGCGAGGGTCTAAGGACAGAGGGTGTCGTAACCTGTACAGTCTGTAAAGCACACTGAGACAAATGTATAATTTGTGATATTGGGCTATACAAATAAATTTGATTTGATTTGATTTGATGACTGGCCAAAACACATTGAGATGTCTTGATTTATAGGGTGGCGCATCTTTTTGGCCGCTCAGGGCACCTGTACTGTAACAGTACAGAAAAACGTCTAACGTATTTAACACACTCAGACACACACATCCTCATTTCTATCACTGTCAACGGTATGGCACTGACAGGCGCGTTATATTGTAAAATAAATCGTACAAAGATATCCCATAGTGGCCGTTAACAGCCACGCTGTTGTGTGGATTTTGATGGCCGTCAATAGCGCATGTGCTAACCAAAGTCCAGCCGGGCGGACTGGGTTTTTGCAGTTTTCTACAGAACCACTGATCCCACTCCCTCGGATCCTCAGCAACACTTACGCCAAGCGTGAAGTAGATTGTTCCAAGGGTTGGCAAGATGATCGAATTTCACACACACACACACACACACACACACACACACACACACACACACACACACACACACACACAAACACACACGGAGACGTCTGTCATTATAGTCATGATATGCACCTTGAGCTCAGGTACACTTTCCACTGGTCCATATCAGATCTGTTTCAAAATGTTTGATCTGTAAAGACTTAGGCTGCATACTTAGAACAACCAATTTAATAGTGTGGATCACCCAAATCCACAAATTCTCCCTAAAAATAAATGTACAGTCCTGTCTGGTCCCAACAACAGAATGTTGGACCAAAATCAATAAACTTTATTGGAATTGCCCATACTAGATCCAATTGTAAATCTGCTTGGAGCTTTCACATAGTTTGGTCAACTTCTACATGCCAAAGTAAGCTATTGACCAGTGCTGACCTTTTGATGGTACAGAAACATAGAGGGTCTAAACTGAAATAAAAGCTGTCACGATTTCATCAATCATGTTATGTAACCCTGCACTGCCGGAGTATAAAATGTGCCATAATCTAGAATGGCTGCTACAAATCTCAGTGGATGCCTATGTGGTATTGAAATAGATCTCAGGTTGGAGTCCTTTGACATATTTTAAATATTGTTGCTGTCCCCTGTGGTTCTGTGGGTTGGTAGTGCCATCAAAAGGACACATAGCACATCCAGTCCTGGCTATTGTGGTAGATCAGCATCGACGTGTGGCGTTGTCCTTCAAAGATAGAGGCTTTTGATGGGGAACAGGTATGTTCATCTCTGTCCTCACTTCTGATAGCCATGTGATCTCAGTGAAAACTAAATTAGCAGACACACTCTCTCTCACACACTTTAGCAGGCAGCTGGTAAGAGAGCCTGTCACAAAGCAACTCACAAAGGGAATAATTTAATCAGTGAGCAGTACCTTTCATAAGCTTTCCCCTAGTGTCATAACATCAAACTGAGTGCCTTAAGCCACATGCACACAAAGGTTAGACCTTCATGGTTTGTTGATCCTTGTTCAGCATCATTTACTTTTGATATGATGCAATTTAATTACATATGTTTTGTAGAACTAATCCACCCATTAATGATCATGTGCAGGTTTATGGGGGGCTATAGCCTATCCTATATGACACTGGTAAAGAGACATTAGTTTTACAACTAATGTCTCTTTACTCTATTCCAGACCGTGTGTTTTCAAAGACTTTGCATACAAAGTCAATGGAAAGTGGCATGAGTTGATCTTGACTTTATAAATGTTTGCTCATTCATTATTTATTTGTAACTATATCCTCCTGGGCGAGAATTTAGATTTTTGTGCAAATTCTTTGCACATTTTTAGTAATTTAAATAGTCAAATTAAAAAACTAAAATTAACATTAAATGTAAGTTATCAACAGCTTTAACCTAACAATATTTCCATTGACCTTTGAAGGTACTCTTGGATTTGGATTTGTGCCTTGGACCAATGTTTTTAACAGTGAGTCTCTGATTTGTTAGTCTCTTGCGTGTGAATGAGCATGTGGGCGATGCAATACAGATTGCTGCCAATGGTTTCATAGTATTCCAACAATGGGTGCAGAAACACATGAAGAAAGGAAGAATGAGACTAGCAGACAAAGCAGGATTCAAACTGTATCGGCTAAATCTTATAGTTGGTTTATGAAGCATGCTTCTCAGGCCTTGAGGATAAACACAATTCAGCTTGGTGTGAAACAGTCAATGTGAACCTAAGTTTGTTCATTAAGAAGAAAACTCCACACTGTAGCTTTAAAAGTATAATATATCGCATTGTATTTGTGTGGCTCTTCCAACTGACTCTCTGCTCTCTGACAGAGACGGACTGGGGAAACACTGAACCACATAAAAAAACACAGTGATGTAACAAACCGTTCTCATGATCAAACACTCCCGCTTTGTATCACAGATGCCAAAAGAGTGGCAGCAGAACCATGGAAAAAGAGACGCAGAGGTGCTTGCCAAAGTGTTGGTTCGACTTGGGCCCAAGGGCTCTTTGTTGATGCCTAGAAATGTCCCGAACACAGCGAATATGAATAAAATAGAAAATAGTGTCTGCAGATAGACACCAGCACATACTTCTAGTGGGTGATAAGTGATGATAGAGAGGGATTATTTTTGTCCATACATCTTTTTTTAGGAGATTCCTGCATATTATACCTCAAAGCAGAACAACCACTTCGAACACATATGGCCTGCATAGTTCACTTTGCATCCCATCTGCAACTGAATGTTTTTCACAAAGATTTATATATTCGACTCAACTGCATGGATCTCATCCACATTCGTAGCCATTTTTTTGTTACTATTCTTTCATGGATGTAGCCATTTTAATCCTACAAAGCTCTGAAAGGTCAACTGTTTCAACCTGTGAAAGCAGTTTATCAACACCAGACCTACTTGAATTACTGAACAAATCAGAGATGTGGGCAGCAATTCAGAATTCTGGAACCAGGCTAACAGTTTTGTAAGTAAAGTGCAAGAAAAGCACAAGTTCAGAGGCTGATATAGAAAGCTATACTGTATATATATTCAGTCAAACACGCATGAGACAGACAACAGAAAAACAAGGATGGAAAAGGTCGGGTCTGTCACACATGGATTTCACAGAAAAATATATTTTTTTACCTATACCCATACCTATCTTTTACTTTTGCTGAGAAATACAGTGAGAGCCATTACTTTGCAAGAGAACAATGTATTATGTGTATTTAATTAATTCTGCTTTTAGGAAGCTGCTGTATGAACATTACAATATCTTGTTTTATCTAAACAGCCCAATGAGGAGTTCCTGTCATGAGTCCCACCATCCTGTCTTGTTTGAATATGGCCTAAGGCCCTCCCATAGTCTGTAGTAAAGGAAATACAAATTACATTGTATCTATGATAACAGAAGTGGAGGACACTGACTGGACCACAGATGGGATTTGTATGTTACAAATCATGCTGACATTTTGGCAAACCCTTTTAGCAGAACAACCCTAGTTTGACACATAATAATACAACACGATAAAACAAATGCACATTCATGTAAAAGTGTTTAAGTGATGATCCCTGAGCCAGCAGACCAGCTGGACATCAGGGACATCTTGGGTTACAGTATTAAAGAAGCATCAAGACAAACTCGAGGTTTCAAAAGTGAGTTTGAGAAAAGAATCCTCATTTCATGATCATCTCTGCTCCTGCTTGATCTTGAACCCCTCAGGTCATGCAAGCCTCCAGGGTATTTTCAGAGGTAGGAGAAGGTGCTGAGAGGTGGGGGTGGGGGGGCTTACCAACAGGTTCATCTGGAGGCCTTAGCTGCTGGGACACATTGTGACCTCCCCTGGGCTTTGGGCAAGGCGAGAGCTTGGCGAGGGGGAGGAGAGCTGAGGAGGAGGGGAGAGTGAGAGAGGAAAAGAAGAGGAAAGGTCTGTGCGTGTCTTCATGGTGTTTAGTTGTGATTAGATTGAGCAGCATCTCTGTGGTGGCTGTATATCCATCTGCCGCTCAGGGCTGAGCGGTGTGTTCCTGTTGCCACCCTCATGACCTCAGACCTAAACACACCAATTAACCACCACTGGACTTTCCACTTTTCCTCAAACTCTGGTCCAAACAAACACACCACTACATCTAACCTCCCTCTATTCATCTTTGATCTGCTGCCTCTTGTTCTGACCTACAACAGAGAATATCACCCTCTTTTAGTCAAGAGCAGATGCTAGCCAGGAAAACATTCACTTGCACTTGTAAAACATTTTCTGAGATACAAGACAAGCAGCTAAAAATACATAAATAATGTATTAAAGAGATAGTTTGGACCTATATCTTTGTATGCATACATGTTGGTCTGATATAGGCATTTATCAACATTATATGATGTCCACAGCTCGTAAATGTCTATATTTGTATATATTGTTGTATATTTGGTATAACTGACCAAGGTTAATACACCTCAAACACTGCCATTATCCTAACAATTATATTACTTCTACCTCTAATTTGCTTTGCAAAATACATATTGGAGGAAACATAATTGCCGCCTGAATTGTTTTCACTGACAAAGCTAGCAGTGTAGCTAACTAACGACTGTCATGACATTTTGTATAGACTTTCATGGTTGCCAGAGGATGAATCCTAAGTGGTGATCTCCTCATTTTTCATACAGCATCACCATGAGATTGACATTTTTAGTTTATAGTAAAACAGGAAATGTTATGCACACATCCATGTTCCCCTCCGAATGAATTGTTATATCTTTGGTGATTCTGACTTTTCATCGAGCGTCATCATCACATCAATATTTGAATGTATCCAATACTTTGGTTCATGACAAAATACGTACATACACACCTAATGTCAGCCTCAACTATTCTTTGAGTTTAGTGCTAATTAGCAAATGTCAGCATTTAACTACATAATAAACTAACATGTTGACATGCTGACATTAGCATTTAACTCAAATCACAGCTGTGCTTATGTACAACCTTAAAGAGTTGGTCACATGACTCTTATATTTTCAAATGTACCTCTAGGCCTACTGTTGGAGTAGCTGATAACAGCAAAGACCAAAGGTGTGGTTTTGGTGATTTGCAAGTAAAAGGGACAGATCGGTAACTATAAGTTAAATTAAAAAGACAAGATGAAGAATAGAAAGAGAATAGGGGAGCTGAAAAGGCAGAGCTATAACACATGTCTATACAAGCTGACATGGCCAAACTCAACAATTTGTTTATGATTAAAACAAGCGAAGTTACAGAGCAAACGGCAGAAGTTGATGGTGACAACGAGACAGCTATGCTAGTTTAGGCTAAAGTGCCAAACAAAATATAACGTACAGCATTGCCAACAAACCACAATTCAAGTTTAGTGTGAAGGAATTGTGTGGCATTATGGCATATAACATATACGATACCAATAAGTGTTAAATGCAAAATGCTATGTTGCGACGCCTCTTAAGTCTGAGCAACTGATCTATTGTATTTTGTAAACTGCAGAAGCAAGTAGACCAGTTTGATGCTGGCGGTAAAAAGGAAGCAGCGGGCAGGTTGGATTGCTCAATGTAGGGAGGGAGGGGGGACTTCTGCGGAAATCATAAATACTAAGTTTTTAATTTAAATGATGTTCTGGAAAAAAAATACAGTGAATAACAAGGCTGTAAAGAGTATTGCACCACAGCAGACTTGCATAGTAAAGCTATAATTATACTTATATCTCCAGTATAATAGGTTGTGAACTAAAGTGACTCTCGGGCTGAATATGAGTCCCACACAACTATGATTTGTCTAGAAAGCGGGTGCTGCCAGTTACGTAGTTGTGTAATTTCAGGCAGTGTCAGCTCTCAGTCAATGACGAGAGGAAACTTGTGAATATGAGAGCCTGCCACTAAAAACAGCTTGTGGTTTGGAGGAATAGACAGAGTAGAATACATTAGATTAATACACACTATTTTCATTCAATTTTCAGTTAAACATCATACATTCACTTAAGAGTTGGTTCAGATACTTTTGATTAAATAAATTGGAGTCAGATTTGCTGAATTTTCACTTTAAGTCTTTTATTTCTGCTTTCCATAATCCATCTCTTGTTTTCTTTGCTGCCGGGGGGATGATGATTCAGGTTAAAGCTTTAGAAGACTGTGATCATGTGGAAGCACAGAGACAGAGAGACAGATCACCGTAGGGCCTGTGTTGTGGCATGGCTGTGTCAGGGCTGTGTTGGGACTTGTAGCGTTTGAGTCTTGACACTGAGCCCAGCAGCAACAGAGGGCCCCAAAGCATGCTATGGTGGCCTGCGTGGGGCCAGCACAATGAGATAACAACCCCATGATTCACTTCTGTTGCCCTCTTGGGGCTGGTAAAAGATGGTTTGGTACAAAGGTAAGTGTTGAATAAATAATTAAGAATTGAGGAAGGAAAAGAAGAGAATTTGCTCTCAGTTTAGCATAAACACTTTGACATATTCATTTGACCTCCAACCTGATAAAATGGAATTAAATGAAGTTTTGTTTGTAGTGCTTACCGCAATAAAATCCGAAACAAACACTGCCAATATTTTTCATAGTGAATATTTGTCTGGTAGAAAGCAGTTTGAATGTTAACAATGTGGTCTGTGGATTGGTGTATTATGTTAGTTGCTGAGAGCAGATCAAAAAGGAAAGTCCCTCCACCTTTATAGTGTTGAGTCTGAGGCAGAAATCTCAGACACAGATGTGTTCAAATAAAAACAAAACTACCAAACTCATTTTTCTCATACAATGTTTATATCGGCATGACCACATCATTTGTCAGTTCATTACAAATCTGTCCACGCTATGGTGATGGTTTGGCCGAGGCTGATCAGACGGGCCCCAATTGTAAGAATAAAAAGGTTCTCCTTTTAACTGTGTTAAAGAAGGTATACTAATCCTTAACTCGTAATTGTTTCAATCCAAACCATGATCAACCAAATCTTTGTTTGTTACATAACTGGCGTTAGTTAAGTACGTTAGTTACATAACAAAAGTAAAGTAAAATGATATATATATATCCTGGGTGACTCATCCATTCTCTCGTCCCGCCGACCTTGTGCGGTCTTTCTCACTCTTTATACTATGGAGTTGCTCTGACTGTGTGATAATGACGCGGATGGGTCGTTATCAGACGCCAAGCAGCACTGACTCGGTGTCGGGATTTGATGAGTTGGGAGTGAGAAGTGGTTGCATGGTCATGTTTAAAATACACATTAATATAGACTACAAAAAACAATAAGTCATGTTGTTACTTTTCTTGGGAGGAAAGTCTCTTACAACGTAGTTTTTGGCTTATTTGGTAAAAGTCCTGTTGCATACAAAGTGATGTTTTTTACATTAAATTTTTTTGAGCAGAGAGAGACAAGATGGTTGAAAAACAACATGTTGAAAGTATAAAATGTTTGATTGAGTGAGTATACAGCTTTGATTCACAGGTGCTTGCTTTTCTTTCAACCAAGCTTGACCCAATATGGCATCAGTGAAGCAATTTGAAATGAATACAGCAAAGGAGAAAATTGGATTGTGGAAGCTGTTTTACAAGTCTGGGCTGATCGATGCTTCCATGGCGCGCACACAGAAAAATCTTCTCTGAGGCTATCATTTCAAAATAAGAGAAGAGAGGTGCCTCATTAGGAAGGCTGGCGCTGCAGAACTGAAGACTTCAGATAAACTTATCAGTATACAAGACCCATTCCAGGGAGCGTTTGCAGTACTCGAAGCAGCCAATTTTGACTTTGTTTTTCTCACTAAAAGTCAGGGCAAATGTGTTTCAGGCCCTCTACATGAGCAGACAAAGAGACAGTGGTAATCCCTGGAGTGTGTGCTGGATTGTTTACTATATGGCCAGTCCGTCTATATGACACTCTCTCACATGGCCCAGAAACCGGGTTGCAGAAGAAAAGATGTCACACACACACACACACACACACACACACACACACACACACACACACACACACACACACACACACACACACACACACACACACACTATGACATACCCTCTGCCAATCCAGTCTAACCCCTGTGTGTTACATTAAAGAGTTGACTTCATTAGTCCTCCAGATATTGTGACATCGCGCACATGCACTGTTACAGTTCAAACATAGCTAAAATGACTAAAACACACAAGCACACATGCACACTACAACTGCATGGACAAAAATAAGCCCCCACTTGATCTTTTTTTTTCCCCTCTTGTCCTGAATTTCGATGTCCCTCACTCCCTTTTTTCTGCTTCTTTAGTGAAATGTGAGACTCCGGGAGCATTCCTTTCTAAATAGCCTCTGAGAGAGTGAGGCTATGAGTGTGTGCGTATGTGTGTGTGTGTGTGTGTGTGTGTGTGTGTGTGTGTGTGTGTGTGTGTGTGTGTGTGTGTGTGTGTGTGTGTGGGTGTGTGTGTGTGTGTGTGTGTGGGTGTGTGCGTGCGTGTGCGTGTGCGTGTGCGTGTGTGTGCGTGTGTGTGCGTGTGTGTGTGTGTGTGTGTACGTGCGTGGCTGCGTTTCAGAAAGAGAGTGCAATAGATAAAGACAATTATGCTGTTTAGGGAGAATATGGTCACAATGAAAGAAGATAATTTTACCAAAAATACAATCCAACACATTTTTCTATTATTAATTTTAGATATCCATTTAAACACCGAAAATGAAAATGAAAATAGTCGGCCCACATAATTGATCTAAAGGCTGACACACACTCACATATTACAGCTGCAGCATGGCTCACCAGTTCTAAACAGGAACACATTTATGTAAAAGCTAAATGTGTACACACATATGTACAGCCTCGGCATGGAGTGTTGGCGGCGCAGCTGACAAGTCCACCGGGACGACTGCCGTTAATCAGAGCAAGATGTTTATTTTCATCTCTTTAATGATCAGGATAGACCCGTTCCACACGGACACCGATATGTTTTCCACCAACATACATCTGTTTGTGTCACGATCAATCTGCCTTGACACATGCAACTCCCATCAGTGGACCCCCCCTGTCCCCAGACCAACACACACACACACACACCACACACACACACACACACACACACACACACACACACACACACACCACACACACACACCACCACACACACACACACACACACCACACACCACCACACACACACACACACACACACACACACACACACACACACACACACACACAATTGGGCCTCCCCAACAGCCATCAGGATAAGGGACATAATTATCCAGGCTGCTTGTGACATTCTTGTTTAAGGGTCAGGGGGGAAGTCCCCCCTCGCTTTGTCCCTCTGTTTGAACGCACACACACACTTCTTCATGCATGGTTGGCTTACTTACCTTTATGTACTATTTATTTATTGTTCAAGAAAATGCAATGCAAAAAGCACACCCTACAGATTATCTCTGTTTTAATATATAGATTGCACAACATATGTTAATGAAAAGTTAATTGATTCTTACACAATATCACTACTGCAATAGAAATTGCAGCATATTGCAACTTTTCTTCTAAATTCTTATTTCTTTGAGTTATGATAACATTGCAATTAATGAAGTTCTGGGAGCTCAACGACATCACTGAAAAAAACACAAGCAGATGGTTGTAAACAAAACGTCAGTTTATTCAATTATATTTGCAAGTTAAAACTAAGATGAACGCTACAGTTCACAGTGTCTTTCTGCTGTTTAATGCTGCGCAGGTTGTGAACAGGAGCTTCATCAGAGCTTCTTCACTGGAAACAGCTGCCTGCTGCTGCCGGAAACAAGTTGATGAGAGCAAATAGAACAATAATGTTGCAAGGCTTGTAACCAACACAATAAGATAGGGACACTAAAACTCTCCACCTCACTCATTGTTAATATGAATATATTGATGAGTGCAGCTTTGAGAAGCAGTGGTGTTGGTGATCTAAATGAAGAACTGGCTCATGCTCGAACATTAATGTGATGGTGAAATGTTTATTTTATCGTGCAATTAGCATTTCTTGTTTCCCCCTTTTTTCTTTTAAATGATACATGAAATAACTTAATTTGTATATTATATTTAAGCAAGATGAGATGAAAGTGTAGAGAAAATTAAAGACTTAAGATGGAAGGGGTTTGCCACATTCTGCAACATATTTGATAGATATAAAGTGTGACTGTTAGAAAACTTGATAGTAAAAATGTTCTTAAAACATACTGTTGGCCTGTTTCTTGCCCCATCTGACTTCATTGTAGTGATGTTGGAGTCTCAGCAATCACTCAGCAATGAACATAGTGAGTACAGCGTTATCATAACCAATAAATAATGTTCAAAACTATGTACATGGTATCCTTTAATTTCCCCAATTTAAAAGGAATGAAAATCTATGCAAAAGTGACCCTTTGACTTTGTTGTCTGTACAATTTCTCAGTGGTGTTGTCCTGTTTGGTCATCTGTCTTGCGAAACCAAGTCACCTGGAGCATGGAGGTGGGGGTAATTGGCACACAGCAGGGGTCAGTGAGTGGCTGGGGGCCGCGGAGGTGGTGGTGGGGTGATGAAATTGGAAAAGCATGTGGAGATAGATGTGACTGCAAGACGGATCCAGACACTTCCAGATGCCCGGGCGCTGAGGGGCCGAGGGCCGCAGCAGAGCCACCCTCCCGTGGGATGTGACTCACCTGGAAGGAGGGCCAAGCACTGCCAGATGTGGAGGAAGCCGCCTGGGTCCCTCACGCCAAGCCCGTCTAACACTGTCTCGATTGTGCTACAGCATATGCTTCCAGTCAAGGGTGAAAAATGCAGGCACCAGCACATGCCAGAAGTCTTTCAAGCATAGCCCAGCAGTCAGCCTCCAGCCTTACACCCACTCTGATCCACACACACACACACACACACACACACACACACACACACACACACACACACACACACACACACACACACACACACACACACACACACACACACACCCACAGCAGATCCTCCCAGTCATCCAGCCAGTGTAGTGCAGACATGTCACCACACAGCAAGTCAAGGCTGGTTAAACTGTAAAGCAGAAGGGAAGCTAGGAGGGACCCAGTCCAGACAACCAACCCTGGGGATAGCACTACACACCACTCCGATCAACACACACACAATCTGAACATGGTCCACCCCACCAAAAATGGCAAACCTTGTCCAGGATGAAAGCAGGAAAAAAGCAGACTGGTAGAGAGGAGGAAAGGAGTGAGTATTATATGTGCTGTGTCTCAGTGTTAAGGCACAGAGGATGCATCCAAACAAACACAGATGCCACTGAATGAGCCGCCTGAGTCAGACCAGATGATTTCTTCCCCATAGTAACATCCATATACTAATGGACCCGGGATCCACGTGAGCCAATGCAGCCTTGTGACTGTATCAGAGGCAAGGGTGACACAGTCGGAAAAAACCCAGTCAGCCACACTTAACCTGACGCCCACTCTCATACACACAAGATGCTGATTTTGCAACACTGGAGAATCGTCACTTGGCCCGTCTGTGTCTTTTTGTAAGTTTGTGTGTGTCTGAGCCTTCAAGGTGTTTCTGAGAGTGTGTAGGGACACGCAGCTGGTGAGCACACATCTCTTTCATACAGCAAATCTCATCCAAATCCCCCTCACCTGGAGCAACACACACGCAGATGGCTGCATCCAGCCTGTAAAAGTCCGAGGGCTCTGTGCAGGAATGTGTGTGTTGCACAATGACCTCATTGTGCCGTGATATGGCTTGTCTGAGCCACGCTCTGTGGCAGAGTCACACCTGTTCCACCTATGCCAAAGGGCTGACAAAGCCAGAGTTACATCAATCAGCATTTAGAGCACATAGACACACACACACAGATGAGAGACACATGCGCTCACATGCAGAGAGACACACACACAGTGCTGATGTGGCACTGGCTCTGTCTGCAGCAGGGTGGCTCCCTGAACACTATTATATCCAATGTGCTTGGATACATAATGATGGTTTGACATATTTCAAAATGATTCATTTGCTTTGACTTGTAGACTGCTTGAATTAGTTCACAAAAGACAACATATTATCAGCATTCAGCATTTAATTATAACTAAGTGTCAGTCTTGCAACTTACAAATGAAAACTTGTTCAAATACCCAGTGTCTGTTTCCCCGGGTGTTGATACACAGGAAAATATATCTATATTTCAATTTTCCTCAAAAGTGGGTGGTTAGAACTGTAAATGAAACTAGTGCTACAATAAAAAATTGAGTAATCCAATAGTTGATTTGATTGACAGGAAATTGGTCCCTATCTTGAGAAACAATTGATAATTTAAGTCACTGATCAAGCAAACAATGTCAAACAGAGTTTCCACATGCATAGTAAAAGCAATATGTCACCAGTTCAGTTCAGTGGCGCAGAAGCTTCAGTCCTGCATTTATTTATGTGGATGCGTTCAGGAACAGTATTGAGTGTAGATCACCCACGTTTTGTTAGCTCTCAGGACTTTACACACAATTACAGTAGTTACGCTTGTAAAATAGAAGTAAATACAAGTTTGAACCATTAAACAAGATTTGGGTCAGGGCCACTCAGGCAACGCACGATTGATACTTTTGCGTGTCTTTGTAGTCTTCATCCGATGAATCCTACAAACATGGCTCAAGAGCTGAAGAGTCTAAGCACTACCTA
Source organism: Cottoperca gobio (assembly GCF_900634415.1). NCBI lineage: Eukaryota > Metazoa > Chordata > Actinopteri > Perciformes > Bovichtidae > Cottoperca > Cottoperca gobio. The sequence continues at coordinate 2,490,614 of NC_041357.1, forward strand.
CATTTACACACACCTGGTCAATCTCTGCATAACGTAAGCATGCATGTCACATTGCCTGTTTCTGAAAGTTACAAAAATTGATGAATGCAGCCTCCCTGTTCCACTGACCAAAAAAAGAATTCAGGCCCTGTGAGAAAATCTTATAAACACTCTAGGTCCTAAGTGCCACTTATTGTAAATCAATTAATGAGAACCCGCCTGGTGTCATGATCCTGGCTTTCAGTTGTTCTGTTTCCTGTTTTACATTGTAAAGTACACTCTTGTATCAAGTCTCGTTTTACTTCCTGCCATTGTTTTTTTGCGCCTTTTGTGACTTGTTTGCCCCGCCCTAATTTGATCCTCCTGTGTACAATCACCCTGCTGCCCCTATGTCTGTGCCTGCCCCCTCCAGCTGTTCATGTGATTAGTGTCTGTGTATTTATACCTGTGTGTCCTCATGTTCCTTGTTGGCTCGTCATCTATGTTTCCTCGAGTGGTCGGTCCTTCTATGTTTTTCCTTGCATATCCTGGTGTTCCCTCGTGCCATCATGTCATCCTGCCATCCGGGTTTGTTCTGTTTCTTTTTATCTTAGCCTGTTCCCTCAGTTTTTGTTTTACACCTGTTTTTTTTTTGTATTCAGCTATTGTTAATTACAGCTCGCTTTTTGTTATCACTATCGGTCTGTGTGTACTGCGTTTGCGTAATCCTTTTAACCGCACCTTGACACCTGTGCTGAAAGTATTGGCCAGTCTTAGCTTATCCGGTGTATATGTAAGCCAATAAACAACTAGAGATTGCAATATGAAAATGCCAAAGACATGTTTGGTAATTTAGAGTTTTAGAGTTTCATAATTGCTCTAGATTTTTTTATATTTGAGTCTGCTTTTTTATCTGTATCTGTATTTGTTGTTTTTGCAGTTACTGATACATTTTAATGTCTAGTGAAGTTTGCTATTAAGAATTGAGTGTTATATTAGCCTTAGTGTTGTGTTTTTAAAAAGTGTATGTCACTTCACACATTGTAACCACAAGGACGGAATCCTCAGACAGGGATTACAAATGTTATTTATCTTATGTGTTTGTATTGGAAAAGGAATATATGCCAGTATAATGTTATCAGATCAAAAACCCAGTTTCAGTCAGGATATGGAATTAATGGATGAGTGATTAAGTGTCTTCACAAACAAGTCAGCAATCTATTTTTTGACTCCATTAGAATCTTACAGATCATCACTTTAATTTTCTGTAAACTGAAAGCAAAATGCTCATCATAAATCATTACGTTGAGTTCCCTTCTTTATTCCACTGTTATCAACCAAGATTTGCCACTATCAACTTCCTGGAGCCATGACACAGAGTCATTAGGACAGTTGGTGTAGTGTCATTTGATCCACTGGCTCATTGGTCTGGTGGGTCCCCAGTGCCGGAAAGAGCACTTCCAGGAAGCCTTGAATACTCTTGTGATAAAGGCTTTGCTACAGCCCCAAAGTGATCAGGGTCAGTGGGAAAGACTGCTGTTTGTCATATTATCACCAGCACTCTGAGAGGAATCAATCAATACCAATCTTGTGAAGGTCCATCTGGGAGAGCTGGTGCTGCTGATGATGATGATGCACATAAACACTGATGGCCTAGTGTTCATTTGTGTTCTTGTGTCACAATGAACTAATCAAGGAATCAGCTGATGAAGAGTTAGCTATTTAAATAATAAGCAGCAGAAAGAGAGCTAGGCAGAGTGTCTACATTTAAAAAAAAAAAAAAAAATCTAAACACAGATTCACACAACAGTCATGGCAGATTCAGAGTTTGTTTCAATCATTTATTTATATATATATATATAGTGTACATCTACTCATGCCTTTGGACACATTTTCAGTGATGTTCCTGGAATCATCGGGTGTTTGGGTCTTTTAGCATCATATACCGTCCTCCCGGTGTCCCAGCCGGGACTGATGAGACCCTAGCTTGTGTTGAGATGACTAGCTACTCATAACTCCATGGCTCTCCGCTTTTGAGCCACAGCAAACCTGAAGCCCTCTATGCCACATCGAGGGTACTGCAGATGGCTGTCATCTTCCTCTCTCCCTCAATGCCCAAATATCTGAAGGTTTTGGCTAAAGAAGAGGGCTGCAAATCCCCTGCATCCAACCTCCACTGGCAGACACCTTGCTCTCCATCGAGCCTGGTGACAGTTGCTGACCAGAACTGCGTTTTTGGAGAGCTTTCTTTCAAAGGTCTCTTCCAAGCTCCAGCAGCATAGCTTTCTTGGTTGACACAAGGACAATGTTGCAGGGTGATGGAAGCAATATAGTTGGGGAATTTCATTTACCGTCTACGGTTCATCAACAGCTGCCAGTGCTTTGCAGAGGTCAGGAAGGCTGCAGATGTTCTTTTTAGTGGTTTTGGCTGCTTCTCAGCTCTGACAAAGGCAATGGCCTGCTTGGAGGATCGGGAATGCTTCCCTACTGAAATACTTTGCTGATGGCTTCAGCAATAGTCTTAAGAACCTGATCATGCCTCCATCGGTACCGTCCCTATCCAACTTCCTTTGTGCTACAGCTGAGGATGTGCTCCAGGGTTCCTTGTTTGGAGCACAGTGACTGGTGACTCTGCTTGGCCCCATGTGTGCAGATTTGATGGGTTTGGAATCACATCGTACACTGCCTAGAGGATACATTTCATGTGGTTCAGCCTTCCAAAGTTCAGCCAAGTTCACTTTCCTGTTGACTGTATTCTCCCATCTTGCCCAAGCTACCTTTGGATCACTTGAGTCCCTGTACTGTAACTAAGGATTTTAAGAGCAGTTACAGTTTGTTTTGTAGTCCATATAGTGCACAGCTGCTCAGGCTCTTTGGCAGCCCCAGCTATCTCCTGGGTGCTTGCTGTCCCTTCTCTCTAAGATCTTGACTATCAAGATTGTAATTGCATAGATGAGGAGGGTCCAAAGGACACTGGGAAGGCTTTGACATTCCCAGGTAGGCCAGACTTTTCTATGGATTTCACCAATCCATCCAACTCGCTGCATAGTGTGATAGTTAGGATGGTTGGAATGACTGTGCCTGTGCTGTTGCTAGGGGTATGTTGAACCAAAATTGCTCCCCCACTTTCCCTTTGCTTAGCACCATAGATCTTGATTTGGCTGGTTTGAAACACATTCAGGGATGCTCCACCAGCTTCTCAAGCCCCTGCAGACACCACATGGGACTGATTGTATGGCAGCGTTGAGTTTATCCACGAATGCCCTGATGAGTGGTTGCCTTTGTGCGGAATTTGTTTTTGGCCCTCTCCACTCTGGTTCAGCAGACTTAGTGAGCATGTTCATGGCTAGGGAGAACAGTGTCACAGAGATAGTGCACCTGTGATGATGCCGATCTCCACCTTGTGCCAGCTTGATGTAATTTCTCCTGAAGAGCCCCTCATTCTTTAGTTGTTGTAGTACTCAGCAAACACTGTGACAGGTTGTCCTTGTTCTCTCTGGCCTCCCTTATAAACTGTGGCACTTCACTGGTTCTTCCCCCTTCTCCAGAAGACTTGCAGGATCATCCAGAAATACAGCAATAGTTTGGAAAAATTCTTGTACACTTTTAATGATGTGCTCCTTTGTACTGGTGCAGAGCTTTCACTTAATTTTCGGGACTGGGACTTCTGCACTTGTATCTCCGGCCTGATGTATGGATCGTCAGTGCTCACATCGAAAACTATGTAATGCAAATATTTGATAGAGTACACTAGCAGGGCTTGTGATGGCCTAGTGGTACGGCTTCCAAATATAACACCACAAGGCAAGGCACTTAACCTTGAGTTGCTCCAGGTTAACTGTCGTTAGTTCACTGTAAGTCGCTCTGGATACGAGCATCTGCTAAAGGACCTGTAATAATAGAAAATGAAGGCATTTGAAGTGGTTATATTGCTGCATGTGGTTGGCATGACAATTGGCTATGGAGCAAAACCAAGTGTCATCTGACATGTCTGGAATCAGCCAAATGCATGTAAAACTTGGGATGTTTTACATAACATCAGGAAGTACTATGTCCATGCATTAAATAATAGTGTGGTGGATGGACGTGGAGCAGGTCCAACTTTCATGCAGGAGACTAGAGTTCATGTCCCATCACAGATTTGTTTTTAACATTTGCCTTTTATAATTAACTATAACCACGATATTTCACAAACCATACCTTACTTTCTGCCTCCCCACACAAAGGGCACACTGCTTCCTGCATTGGCACTGAACATTGACGTTAATTGCGAACTGCAGATTCATTCACTATGAACGTGATTCCTTGGGATATACGACTGCACAATTTACACACACACACACACACACACACACACACACACACACACACACACACAATTCTCCAATGGATCTCTCTGGTTGCACTAGGTAATCAGGATTTTTACACAAAAGTTCAGTATTGAATAACATTGCTTATCTTGGAACTCAGTAACACAGTGATTTTTGCAGTTGCTGGGGCTTAAAAATGTCAGTCCCATTGTCCAGCCCAATCCTTATGAAATGTCTTTAATAATATTCAGTAGAAGGTGGCTTAAAAAGTAGTTCCAATAAAAACTGTTGACAGTAAAGAATGTGAATCATCCGAAGAAACTTGTTTTCGGAAAGACATGTTGCTGTGATTATAAATGTCATTTTTCAGGACTTCAATGACCATTCTGACTCTATTGTGTTGGAGGGAAAGCAGACATGTCAAAGACAGATATTATAAAACCTGGACAAATAAAACCAAAACTATCTGAATGGCTTGATACCAAAATATAAACTTACCCTTTTAATTATATTAGTAAGTGATCATGGACATGAGTAGTGACTCATTTATAGGATCTGGAAACCAGTATCTTTCAATATGGTGTTGCAAAAGTAGACCTATGTAGGCTCTTTTCCACCAAAGCACAGTGCAGTTGAGTGTGCTGGAGCCCCACTGCACTGACAGCGGCCAGATCCTGGTGTGCTGAAACAGTGATCTGGGTGGGTATTAGAGCACGGTGGGTTAGCGCTGGTGCTGTGGAGGCTGCAGCTGAGAGCTCAGAGCTGTGGGATTGTGGGATTGTGTCAGGCTGAAAGGGGATCCAGCACAGGGCAGATGAACACAGCAGCTCCCCCTCACTGCTGGAGCACACCACTGACACGCTGCCAAGTTCTCAGGGCTCCGCAGCATGTGCACGCACATACACACACACACACACACACACACACACACACACACACACACAGTTAAAGCGCAAGAGCAAAAAGTACATATTCATACAGTCACATGTCATTCACACATACACAGTTATACACACAAATCCATAATCACACACATTTGCACACAAAAGTACATGCACGTATAGTGTACACAAATAGACAGAGACACATAGATACAACCTCAAATGCACACACACCCACAAATGAGTACATGCATACAAGATAACATGGACACTAAACCAAAACTAAACACAAAAGTACAGACTCACACTTAAAGCTGAAGCTTTGCTAAGTCACAAAAAGCACACATACTATCCTATAACATGCTTCTCTGTGACATACCCTTCTGTTGTCCTCCAAGTAATGAGATTTTCAAATGGGGAGGGAGGATCGGGGAGGGAAGGAGAGCACAGACGTTTTCACCAGCAAAAAGGATTTCTTAAAAAAAAAAAGAAATCTCATCGCTGCAGTCAAGTTTCATGGTAATTCAATGCACAAATAATTTCAGATTTTGAATACCAGTAGCAGTTTTTAAAACGTAAATATTTAACTTGTTTTTGGGGCCAGTTTCTATTCTTAATGAAGTTTACCACCAATACATTTAAACCTGTTGTTATAAGTAAGTATGAGGTCAGCATTGAAAAGAGTTGAAGGGATAGTTTGATGTTTTAGGAAATACACTTTTTCCCTCTTTCTTAACGATAGTTAGTTGAGAAGATTTGGTAAACATGAAGCTACCACCAGCAGTTGGTTAGCTTAGCTTATCATAAGGCTGGTTTTATGATACCAGGGGGTTATGTAACCACAGCGTGCTATTTTTACACCACATTTTTAGCAGCTTCAAGTTGACTTAGAATGTTGATATGTTCATCTCGGTCGACTTCAAATACCTCCGCCAAGGAGAGAGCAATATTAAGTTCATTTGCAGAAGTCAGTGTGTTGGGCCTTTCTTGGACCACATTCCTGATGCAAGAATACATTTTTTGTGATTAAAACTTTATTTCAGTCTTTATGCATTGTTTGTTTGTTTGTCTGTCTTTTTACATTTGTCTCAAGGTTAGTTCATACATTTCTGATGTTGACATGTGGAAGGCACAAAAACTTGACAGTATTGTAACAATATTTAAATAAATGTGAAAGGGTAGCACATCCCATATTTCAAACTCACGGAGGACATAATACTAACATTTCACTTGTTTTGGCTGACATCACAATAAACTTACGCTAACATGTTTCTTCTTCAAATGCTCCGTGTCACTCTCATTCCCTAACCTTAACCAAGTTTATATTTATATTTATTTATATATTACATGATGAGTTTCCCCTTACTTTAACAATTTAGTTATTTTAACCCAAACCCTGATGTTTCCAAAAACTGCAACAAAGTCCTGTCGATAATGTCGGGTCAAAAATCACAAATCATGTATTTTGTCTAACCTCAACCAAAGTTTATAAGTATTCTAAATCTAACCACACATGGTCCTCCAGATGTAAACCTCGGTCTCTGGTGACAAAGTCCTGCACTTTGAACGTCCACCATCCACCCAGACAACCTACCTATGATTTCTGTGCTTTACAAGAATATAGCACTTCCTGGAGGGGAAACAAATTAAGTTGCCAACACAATCCACACAACAATAACATTTCCTCCAATTCCTTAGATGTGAATTATAGATACACTACTGGGTCAAAGAGATGATTAGGGATTTGGGGACGGGTTTGAGCAAGACCTGTTGGGACCCATCAGGGTGAGCCATCCACCAGCCGTCCAGTCTCTCCAGTTTGTGTGATGAGTTCCAGACTGGCTTTTACTCCTTGTCAACCTTCCCCCACCTAAAGCCTGCCTCTGGACTCCCTTCATCCCTCACCCACTTTTCTCCCTTGTGTCCCATCGCCGCACATCATCAATACCCCTCAACTCCTCTGTCACACATCTCCCCTTCCACACACACCCCTACCCTTCACCCCCTCAGCACCCCTCTGGATCCCCTCACTTCAAAAGCCTGCCAGCTTAACATGTCATTGATTAGAGCACGACGGGCCTGCAGCCTAGGGGTGGGGGTGGGGCTATTTTCAAGCTATCTATCACTACTGGGGAATCACACACACAATCAGACAATCAAAGAAAGCACTCAGATCTCATACACATATCCATTATGGCCTGCATTGGACTTCTGTCTTTTCTGGTGCACAACACTCCAACATCCCATTTTTATTCAATTATCAGTTCTAGAAACAGATGGAATGCAAACACTGATAAAAGCAACATTTGCAGTCATCATGTTCTGCCAAGAATCATCAATCATAGGATCATCTTCAAATGCGATGGAAGCTGTTTCTCTGCCAGTGTGTGTGTATGTGTTAGTAGTGAGGAGGCTAAAGGGGTTTAAGGGGAGAAAGTGGTCGCGGTGAGTAGCATCCTGGGGTGGTCCACTAAACATTAGAAGCTCCCCGTACACCTGCACACACATAGACACGGTCATGGACAAAGGTATGCTTACACATGCTCACACACACACACACATTGGACATGTGGCAGGCCACCCAGTGCTCTTGGTGCTCCTGCTCCTTTTTCCTTTAAAACACATCTGGTAGCTCCATTAACACCGCACAGGAGCAACTTACTACCTCCGTCTCTGACGATTCCTCACTTACACTTCTCAAACGACCACACCACCTCGGCGAAGGGGATAATTGGCCAAATGAAATGTTTGCACTCAGCCGACTGTGTATGTCAACAACCTATTTAACAGCGATTATGCCTTGAGCAATGATGTTTTAGCGCAGGTTTTCCCTGGCTGCCCTCCTTCCTGCTTAACTCTCTCTTTCACACACAGAAATATTCTTCCAAACACTTTTCTAAGGCTCTTAATCAGTCTTGCGTCTTTTCAACTTCAACTCTGCAGCAGAAATACTGGAATGGAGGAGTTTCTATCAGGTAGTGCTGTTCTGGTCATGTATAGCTCTCTGCAGAGTGTGTATCATGTTCATGAGGCAAGTAACACTACTTTAACACACCTACACATTGTCTGTTTATGCATGAGACAATAGCAACCAGACAAATCCACAGCTCTTTCCCCCAGTTACGTGGTCATTATCACACTCGCATCTATGGAGCACAGACTGTGTTGAGTGACTTCTCTTGTGGGAGCTTTTACTTCTTCTATACATGGAAATAAATGATTGAAATTCCTAAATACTCTCTGACAAGCCGTTTGATCCTGGTGCCATTTAAAGTACGCTGACACTGTCAGTTTTGGTTCATCTCCACTTTTGGTTCATCCCTTTTTCTAAAGATGGAGCAGTTGGTGCAGTTTGGAAGCAACAAGGGAAGTAAGGCCAAGCATTGGGCTGGTTGAGAGAACCTAAAGCAGAGCAGAATTTCTACATGATTTCATCTGGGTAAGTACACAACCAAAATACCAAGAGAATATGTTGCTTCGGGGGGAATGATTGACTTCAGCAATCCCCAATTATACTGAACACAGATTTAAATATGTGAAAAGGCACTGACATCCCTTGCCACACTATGTCCAAGTATTTCAGAAAAGTTAAGTCTCAGGGTTTATTTCACAAAAGGATTGCATGCCTTTGCAGCCACTAAACAAAATTATTAGCATTTTTAGAGAGTTGGTGGTAACTGAAGCACATTTATAAAGGGTTTCATGCCCAGACCTTTCAGTGATCATAGTAGCGGTGAAGGCATTGTCATTAAATAAAGCTGAGAAGAAATTCAATTTGAAGAAGTGCAAATTGCACTTAACTAAAAAACCTTATTGGCGTGTAATATCATTAGTGCAGTATCTGTTGTGAATCGGACCTTGAGACAGGGCAGATAGTGGTTGCAAATGATGCACATTTCATCAATTGAACAATTGCATTGCACAATCTCTTCTTGTAAATTCGCCCCTCAATGTGTAGTTGGTGACAGATTGTAAGATATGATCTGGAAAAGCAGAATACATTTTATCATAATAGCGAGCGCCACAGAGAGAATCATAACCAGGTTCCAGGTTCTTAAGTAAGAAAGTCTCAATTAATATCTCATTGAAATTTGCAACATTGCAAATGACTAAAAATCCATCCCTCCATTGTATGGACACTTATCATAAAAATAAAATATATCTTTATTTAAACCAGCACTATCATCGGTTGTGGGGCTGAATATGGATATCACACAGTCATTTGACAAAAAATAAATAGATTAAGTCAATATGGCTAATATGTTATCAGTTGCCTATTATAGGCTGTTCTCATAAACTTGGTACTATAATTCCCATATGTGTTGTTGCTTAAATAGGTTCTACCCTGCAGGGTCTTCCGGGGGCAGATCGCTTGTATTGCTGGGTATTCTTAGGTAAAACGCACAATAAATAACAAAATAACTTTTTTTAAGGTATCATCGAGCTGTTGTAAGCCTTTTTACACATCCAGCACACTCGGGGAAACATTAGCATTAGACTATTTTCACTAGCTTGTTAACAGCTTTGTTCGTCTGCTGTTTGATGCTAGGCAGGTCGTGCACAGTGGGTTTATAAGAGCTGCTTAGTGGATTATAACTCTCTGATTAGTGCAGTTATATTTGTGTAATAAATTGCCTTTAAGGAACACCATTTCTCACAAGGCCAAGATTATTGCGGATTAATTGGTGCGATGTTCTGTGAACTGATGCATCAAAAACATATTGTGGGAGTTTAAATCATACGTTGTAAGTGCTGTGGAAGCTACTCATTTGTTTTAGAAAATAGATAGTAATCAAAGAACATGCTCCAGGAAAACAACAATGAGAGCTCAGAAGCTAATGGAAAAGCAGGTAGCCCAGATGTGACGTCAGGCTGTTTCCCTGATCACCTGGCTACAAATGTCAGTTTTCAGCCTGTAGTTACTTTCCATCAAAACTAGAAAAAGTTTGATGGGTTCTAGTTTACATTCTCAATGCACCTTATTTGCCAGGGAACTCAACAGTGTGGAGCTCGACAACTGTATGGCTAGACCATGTCCCTGGGCTAAGCCATCAGAGATGTTCATCTCCCCTTCAGTGAAAGCGCTCCAGGTCAGTGAAACCAGAGGGGAGAGGGAGAGTCAAGCTGACCAGACCCTGAACAACTTTCATCTCTGATTACAGAGCTTCTCTCTCTGGAGTGTACACTTCTCCACCCCAGCATACTGATCAGGCCGATTAGCCCTCCATGATCACTGCAGCTCCACACACTGACTGACTTGAGCTCCCCTCCCCTCCCCACTTCACCCGCATCTCTATCCTCCATCCCCCAAGCCCTCTCCTACAGCACCTAGGGTTATCGTCAGAAGTATATAGCCCCTCCGAAGTCTCAGTAGAAATCAGCAGGGCTGGATCGGTGAGAAGGCCCGGGCCAGAGGAGGCCTGGGAGATGAGGAGAGGTGCTCTGGCTCTTTAGAGACTCCCCTCCCGGCTTTTTGAAGGAGGAGGACGAATGGAAGGAAAATCAATAGGCAAGGCGCAGGAGGCCTGTGATGGCATGGCTAATCGGGTTTCTGCATTAATGTTTCAGATGCTGGGAGAACTCATTGCCTGGCTGGCTGTACTCATGGCCTCAGCGCAGCCTTGCACAATAAGCAGCAAACACCTACACACAAAAGGCAGCTGTGTAGCTTGTAGAGTCAAGCACACTCCGTCACTCAAGCATACTAAAGGAAACATAATGTCTCATTAAGAAGCTCCACCTTGTGTTGTTTGTGTCACACAGTTTGGACAGTCAACCAAGTAAACATTCCCATCAACAACTTTGTTTTTGTTTGGGTTGTGACAACAGTCTGGTTTTGAATGATATATGCAACCTCTGATTCAAAGAGCAGAACAAGAACTGATAACACAAGAGGTCTGGGACAATAACCTGAACCAGGCACAAAGAGGGGAGGGAGCAATACAAGAAATTGCCCTGAAAGATGCAAGCCGTAGGTCACTGTTGAGATAAGCCCTAAAAAGTGAAGAATGCTGGTGTGTGTCAGCGTGTGTGTGTCCACATGTGTGTATGAGCCTGAGAGGGGTGCAGCAACCATAGCTGTTATGGAGGAGCAGTCCTCCCAAACACTGAATCATAATCTCTAAACTCTGCCGGTATTCAGTGTTTATGCCACAGTTTCCACATTGCTTTCCTCTGACATTAGCTGTGTATAAATCAGGCTGCGACAGACAGGCAGCCCCCTTCTAGAGGCTGGTACGGGAAAGGGAGCTGCCACGGGCTGCACCCTGGGCCCCCACCACCACCTCACCACCAGATGTGCTCTGCTATCTGCTAACCCCCCCAAACACACACACACACACACACACACCCTCATCCCACCACTCACACTGACACCACTAATGCCTCCAACCATGCTGAAATATTCACTCTCTGCTCTCCTACGCTCTGGCTCTGCTGGTCTGCAGCTTTGACTACAACAACAACAGTGATAGTTTAAGGCTTTAAAGTGATGGAGTTCTGCTGCTGCCTTCACCTAGCCTACCCAATCCAGGATTATTAAATTAGTAAAATGTTATCTTGAATTAGCTGCAAAACGTTCACTGACCATGCATATTATTTGTTTTCCCTACAATATCCACTCCTGGCAATGAAAGCACCATGAACATTTTTTTCTCAAACCACTTAGCTAAGGCTAGGGGGAAATCTCCATCATTGTGTGGCAATTGGTAATTTAATTATTAAAAAATGTGTTTGGTCATATTATTACAAAATGAAATAGTGCTGCTGCTTTGATTTGGCCAATTTCTTTTTTTATCGTTTGCACATAGGTTCCCAAACTTTATGGAAGTCCAGTACTGATTGCTGGAGTACCCCTTTAAGCTTATCTTGTACATGTCCTTAAATGTGTGAAATGTGTCTATGTACTCCAAATGCATTCTGGGGTAGCTTATATGTAGCCTTAACCTAACAACACAGGGGCTGCAGCCTTCGCAGCACGTAGCCTTCACGGTCTTTAGAGGCCAGGAGCTCCGTAGACCGCGAAGGCTGAACAGAGCGGTCTACGAAATGAGACGGTCCGGTCTACGGGGGACTTTCTGGTCACCAGTTGTCACCCTTCCCGTTGCCTAGCAACTCTCTGAAGTTATCAAGTGCAGTTGACGGCTTACTTTAACATTTTCCAAGAGAACGGAACCAGAGATAATACTTTTATTTTTGATTGAAGATATGCTTCATCACCGGCGATAATGTATTTTAGACGGTAGAGGGGCATCTCATACACACTCTGGAGACCCCCCCCCCCCCACATGATGCATCAGGAGACACCATGGGCTTTATTGTGGCAGCCCATCCAAGTCCAGCAGCAAACTTTATCTGTATATACTGTAAATGTTATATTGTTTTATAATACTTTTGTTTATAATAATCATTCAATCATTTTCTTTGTTCGATCATTTCCATTCATTGATAGGTAGTTTTCTAAATTAATAAATCATATGTACAAAATAAATCCTTCTTGAACCTTGAAATCAATTAAGTTTTCATTCATTTTCATTCATAGTTCATGTAAATTAAATATTTATATATATATTCATCATTATATATATTATTTATTTAAATAAATTTACATTTCATTTGTCAACAAGTGTCTCCAGCAGAGCGAAGAGTCTGTCCATCCTCTCCCTGCTCTCCATCCTCTCCTCTCTTCTGCCTCTGTCTCCTTCTCCCTAAAACAAAATGTTAGAACAGGTTTAGCTAAAGGCTTACACCACTAAACAAAAGCAGATTAAGTTGCAGTTCACATATTATAAATAATAAAATATGTATAATCAATCCGAACCATTGCACTGGACTTTAAGTGATATTCAACTGTCAGAAAACCAAGCAGGTAATATGAAGTATACATTATCTATACAGTCGCCACAATCTATGTAAAATATAAATCAACATTTACAACTCGTAGGTTTGAAAGTTAAGGTGTTAAAAGTTCTACTTTAAAAGGCTAACTTAGGTCGGATGCCGGCAGCCAAGCAGCCGCTTCTAACAGCTGCTGAGCAGCTAGCTTAACTAGCATCGGCACTAACGTCCCGTAACTTAACCGTCATTCTAGCGAAAATGTTATGTTTTAACCTCTTAGAAGGTGGGCGAATTTATCTACAAACGACATACCCAAAGTAAATTGAAAGCTGCTCTTCAACCATTTGCACCAGCTGCATAATTTTGAAGAATCACTCTAAGTGCTTCTGGCACTGAGTAATAGTGGTCTGAATATACTGAATTTGAAGAAAATACACTCCACCAGAATTTCTTTGTTGAAAAAGATGTCTGAAGATGGGTATAGCTGGTAGTCCTGAGGTGAAATACACAATATAAACATAGAACCAAGTGTTATCAAGTTCACCACCAAATTTCAGATAAAAAGGATAAAAACTTAATTTATTAGACAGGTTTGTCTAAGAGTAACACCAGGCGTACACCAACTGTGCAATATGTACATGTACATGTACATATTATAATATTTATTAATAAATATTATTTTTATTTATAAAGAACTATTATATACCCATATTCCCTGTTAGTAGTAATCACACAGAGTAAGTGAAGTATAAAGACATTTTTTTCTAATATTTTTATGTTTTTTTGTGTGTTTTTTTCTGTGCAATAAATAATAAATATTATTTTGGAAGTACATTTTATTTTGAAAAAATAAACCAAGGGAAGTGACGCATCTAACGAACGAGGCCCTCGTTTTCTATACGATGCGCGCGCCACCAGGACGCTGAGCTGTTCCAGGGTCAGTCTGTAACAAAAGAAGTGGGTGGGCACTTTCTTATCAAGTTGACACTCATTGGCTCATGAAGGTTGTAAAAAAACCTATGCTGAAAAGAGGATATTTATGAGGCTTTATAGGTAAGTGGGCTCAAAGTTATGATCTTGATTTTGAGTGTACTTGCTAGTTTGAGGAGCTGATTGTACCGCTGTTGTGATTTCCATCTCCATATTAAAATAGACGAGATTCTAAGCTTTCCAAAAATATATAAAAAAATAAAATAAAATCAGAATTCAAAAATGTACATGTACAGGCGCACAGGCCGGCGGGCCTGCACACGGTAAGAGTTTGTAAGATCCTTTGATTTAAAACATTTGTATCGTTAGCTATTCGAGCGAGTTGAAATCCAATACTTACATTTAAAAGTATATCCATTTGCCGCTACTGCTGAGTCGAGGAGCGCCATTTTTCGTCAGAATTTTTTTCTCTGGCCGCGCAATGAATCTTGGGATACCTGAGGCCGTGTACGATACATCAGATGTATCCTGCAAATCTGGCAAAAGAAGACTGCATTTGTCGGCTGCATCTCCAGGAGTTGCCTAAATGGGACACCCCTGTCGCGGCCGCTGTGACGTAATCGGTCTACAAATGCTGCCTAAGAAGGCTGTAGCCCATGAATTGAGACACAGCCATGGTATGTAAACCCCCAGCCTCTGCTTCTTTAGGTGAAGACATAATAGTGATAGAAACCACATGGGTCAGCCGTGTACCATATGGGTTCTGTCCAAATTTCTAAATCTGTAGTTTTAAAGGAAGACAAAACAAAATTCAAAGGTGTTTCTGTTCAAAAAACATGTTTTAGTGACTTGCATCTCATAAGGAATCGCTGACTAAACTATACCAGCCACTGCTCTCTTTATTGGCAATAATATGCATTATTTTCCATCATTCCTTGACACACTTAACACACACACCTGCTTATCACCAACTCCTGGCCACTTGTGAATCACAGACACATTCCTACTTTTCCATGTCGCAATCTGCTCTATTGTTTATGAGCGTAAACATGATTAACAATATGGAACAGTACGCGTAATGCCCAGTTACAGTTCTACAGGATTGCCTATTTAGGCCTGTTTCCTAATGGCGTCATGACCACAGCACAAAAAGTCCCAGTTCAACAGAATTTGAATGATGTTAGGCTCTAGTCTACAGATGAGCGGCCAAAGGCACAAATAGACTAAGCAGTTGTAAGGGCCAAATAGCCACCAGGGCCTCCAAATGAGAAAGTGTGTCCTGCTGCCACAAATGCAAAGTTCATGTAGTCATTTTACAACAAAGGGTTGCACAACGAAATGTAGGTTGTAGCCCCTTCACACTACACACACAAAACATACAAATATT
Source organism: Cottoperca gobio (assembly GCF_900634415.1). Classification (NCBI taxonomy): domain Eukaryota; kingdom Metazoa; phylum Chordata; class Actinopteri; order Perciformes; family Bovichtidae; genus Cottoperca; species Cottoperca gobio. The sequence continues at coordinate 2,505,916 of NC_041357.1, forward strand.
GATATAAGAATAGAATAAAAAGAAATCAAATAAAACAATGTATACCATACCATTACCATTAGCAAGCTGTGTACTCTGGGTACATGTCATACATACGCTTATACATAACAATATATCCTAATGGTCCAGAACATGGGTTTAATTAAGAGCAGGGTATGAACTTGTAATGCATGAAAACAGATATATTAAATAAGTGAAAACATTCAGTGCTTGACTCACTCATGTCATCCACCCAAGGACTTGTGGCACTTCCACAGCTGGTTCAGAAGAGCACTTTGGTGACAATGCATTGAAAGAGGCCAAAGAGGTTTGATGAAGAGTACACACTGGGACAGCAGAGTTCACCATGGTCTCAGGTGATTGGCACGGTGACCATTCAGGCTTCACCTTCACTACTCAGGTGACACTGGACCAGATGCTGCATTCATGTCATATAAGAAAAATGTTCAAACTTAATCTTTTTACAAAACATTATGAACAACCTGAAATTTAAGAAAAAAAGGAGCAATTTCAACAATAGTATTAGTTTATCATTTACACATGTGTGTTACAATTTACTGATCACAGTGTATCTACAAAGGCTTTTACTTTATGATCAAAACAACTAATTTTTACACTTTGCAAAGTCCTCCTGCGGGCCGGATTGGACCCTCTGGCGGGCCGGTTTTCACCCCTGGTTTAATGATTAAACATCTCTCTTAACTTGTCTCTCTTTCTTTCAACAACTAATGGATGTATTGCCATGACCATTGTACAGAGATTCGTGGTCCCCAGAGGATGGATCCAACTGACTTTGGTGATCCCTTATGTATACCTAGTGCCACGGTGAGACTAGCGTTTGCTGTTTGGAGTGAAATGTAAAGCCATACATTTATTATATAGACATTCATGTTCCCCTCACAATAAATTGTAATCACTTTGGTGAGTGCCAGGACTTTGCCAGTGGTTTGCCAGTGGTAAAATGTTTTATTTGTCCCACACTTGGTTTATAACAAAATATCTGCAAACCTAATGACATTCCCATCAGCCTCAGCTGTACTTTGTGTGTAGTGCTAATTAGGAAATGTTAGCATGCTAATGTGAGAAACAGATGGTTGACATGATAAATAATATACCTACTAATAATCAACTATCAATATGTTAGCATTGTCATTGTGAGCATGTTAGTTAAACTTCACCGCAACTGTTTCACATCAACCACGTGTCACAACGTGACCACGCGCAAACCTTTTGCATCAAGATACTACGCAAATGGCGTCGGGGGCTTCTGCCTAAGCAGCAACATATGACCAGTAGGGATGAAATCATGGTCTAAGAGAGATGCTCTCTGCTCCCGAATCTGACATGAGCTTAAATATGTATATACAGTATATAGTACAAATTGATGTTTCCCTGCCATTATTCTGCTTGATGCAGCGATGGTGTGCCGTATAAAAACAATGGGGAGAGCATCTGGACGAGCCGATGCATGGCACGGCACGGCACGGCACGGCACGGCACAGGTGTGTGAACGAGGGTGCAGTAATGTAATGATATAACGTTCACGGCCTTCAAAGCCACGTTACATAATATCAGCAATGAGAGCAAATTGTTGTTTACTAATACGCGATGATGCGCACTGATAAAACGATGTTCATCACACTAACTGCCAAATAACGAGTTAGTTAGCGAATAATTAGTTTAAGAAGTACAATGCCTGTGTTATAAATGACATGAATCCAAAACATGCAAGTGTTTTCGTGTTAGTCCATCTACATACGCATCGCTGTTACCGTTATCAGTGTATTGGCCCCAAGCAGTGGAACATAAATAAATAACTATAATCTATAACACATCTCATCGTGTTATGTCTTGAACGCACCTGATACACCGGATGCAACCCACCAGCTCTTACTGTTGGATCCATGTGAGTATGAGCTGGTTCAGGTGTGCTCGAGCAGAGAGGAGTGGGAAACAGGCAGAGAGGGGGACCGGAGGTCTGGAGTTTGGAACACATGATATACAGTAGGCTATAGTTATTATCATCGTTAGCAAACTCCTTTTTGAAAAATAGTTAGATAACTGTTAGTCATTTTCTTTTGTAAACAAAAATAGCCTAATTAATGAAACATTTTTACAAGTTAAGTGAATCTTCTCTTTTGATTTGCAGAATATGATTTTACAGGGCAAACCTCCATATCCTTTAATTATTATTATTACAAGCTGAACTTTGCACCTTGAATGTTGTCATTGTCACTAAGAAGACTTGCAACGTCTACTCTGCATTTATGATTGTGTGTTGCTCATTTGTATTTGAAAATAATTCTTTACAGCACAGAACGTGTTCAGAATATCATCTTGAGTGGAGCAACTGTATACAGTATACAAAGGGATTGCACTTACTTTGACAATGATAGACGGATGTTCAAAATTACACAAATTTAGCACTTTTAGTGTCTCGATGAGTCACTAAAATATTCAAACACAGGCCGGTAACAAACCGTATAAAATATGTTGATCTGTCAGGACCATTACCAATAGCTTTTGTTTGTACAGCTTTTTTCTGTACATGTTTGAAAGCAGTGTCAGGTTCAGGCTAAGCCTCCAGGACATCTTCCCTGTATCAGTGAGTGCTGTAATTAAGGTTGTTTGTTGTCAGAAATACAGCACTTCACAGATTTAACAAAAGCATACAGTACATGAGTGCATGACTGTACGTGTTCATGCTTGCACATAAAAGTACATAAAACATGTTTCTACCTCATACACACACTCAAAAGTCTCTTTTTTTTAAGGTGCTCTTAGATCTTAAAGCGGTGCCATTCTGCAGTGACAGTATTGATTGTTCAGCTATAGACACTCATTTCTTTTCTGTTTCGACTCCCATCAGTCCCTTCAACCCCATTCTTTGTACTTGTGCTGAGTCTGGCGGTAAGTCTGCTGCTTATTGCTTTCCTTTGGGGCCTTGCCCTGGACAGAGGTAGATGTAAGGATTGAAATGCCTTATTCATGTTACTTGAATGTATTCTTGCTTTACAGCTCCATGCAGACAGAAAATGGTTCTCCTCACACACATACAACAGACTGTGCATGAAGAATGACGGAAGGATAAGAAAACATTGACAACATTTATGAAATAGTAGTTTTCCTCTTAATGAACTTCACTCCAATGTCCTATGTCTACATCTTCCCCAAATCTACAACAAGCTGCAGACAAAATATTGTTTAATTATAACCTTATAAAGTCATCGCACTAACATTTGCCTATTTACACATCAGCAGACATGGAGCAGGCTTAGCATTCATTTGGAGTCGTGTTCGTGTTCACATGATGAATGTCAGAAATATTGCCAATATTTACTATTGTTATTGTTATTGTGTGTGTTCGTCGAACCACCGTCGAAAATCCTAAAGAAAAAAGCATTATTCTCTGCTCTAAAATGCTGGGGTGCCCCACCATCTCGCTGCTGCGCACGTCTTGCAGAATGTAGACTTCTGCTTTTTACACTCTGCTAACGTGAATGGTGATAAAATAATAAAATATTTCCAAATGTTATCGGACCGGCTTGATCAAATTCGGATATATGTATATAGTGTATATATATATAGGTTATTTCACATCAGCATCAAAAGGACATTTAAAAGTGTAAATTGACTGTGTGAGGCTGAGGCTTCATGCTCCTCATATGATGGCATGTTACTTGACAACATTGTCTGTTTTCGTGTGTTTGCAATGCTTCTTAGAGATGGCTCTGATGTAAATAAAGATAGTTTGTTCATTAAACCCACATGAGTGGATGTATTAATGCTGACTGCGCACTCGCTGCCACCGTTGTTTTCCGACGAGTGAACAATTCGCTCTCTACTCAGCAGGTCAACCTCTCAGCTGAACACACACTCACACACACACACACACACACACACACACACACACACACGCACACACACACGCAGACACACACGCAGTAGTTGGCTAGCCTCGATTCCCCCCAAATTTCAACAACAAAAAAAGTATGTTCTGTGTGTGTGCGCTCTAAGACAGCTTACTTAACGGAACTTTGTCACTGGCGTCAGTTTTTTTTACTGCCAATCACAGGAATATATATAGAAAATTTTGCATCACACTTCTCGATCCCACGTTTCCTGAAGGCAACATGGTTGAAGAAGGTCCTCAGCCTTCTTTGTTTTGCTGTCACTCACATTTCAACGCCCCTCTCAGGTGAAGCCACGCCCCCCACGCCACATCATGGCCAAAAGTCTGAAAGTGAAAATAAGATCTGAATCTGAAAACATAAAATCTACAAATGAAAAAATCAAGCACTTAAATACCAAATAATATATGAAAGTGATAAATAAAAATAAATCTTTTCTTCAAAAGAGTTACAGAACTGAACCAAAAGTAATATTCATCCTAAACAAACCTTTCATACCCTTATTTTTAGTTTGAATATATTATTGTATTTTTCAAAGTTCAAGATCAAAACTTGAACTTTCAGGTACATTTGTTTTTTCAAATAATCTAAACTTTTGGCCGGGATTTAGCTCTAAAGATCTGAAGGTGAAATATTACCAAACAAAGAATTGCAGCTTCCACCTGGATGTCACGGAGCAGAGTGTGCCCTTATGGGTACTGGGTAAGGGTCATGGTCGGGTCACAGCGCTGGCACATCCCCATCAAGAGGAGGGGTGTGTTAATCCTCCTCAGGCCCAGGAATGCCACCACTGGCCCAGCCGTGGATAGGTCCTGCAGCCGGCAGCGGGGCCTCCGATGCTAATTGGAGGCTATGAAGCGTTGGGAGGCATGCAAATATCTCTGGCTTTACTCAGATACCCTTCTGTTCCACTTCCAGTCCTTTCCAATCCCCTCATTCCACCTGACTGGAGGAGAGGAGGGAGACGAGGCGAACACAGCTGCTGGTTTGTAGCCTCCTTCCCGTGGGCCCTGGCTGTGTCGAGGGAGAGGGGGAAGGGCGGGGGGCACTGCAGCCGCTGTTGCCTTGATTAGGGGCTGGGCTTCCAGGTCCATGTCATGTACTGTACATCAGAGGAGATCAGCAAGCCAGCCTGAAAGTCAGATGACACCAAGCACATGCACAGCGCTCCTTAACCCCCCCTCCCCCTCCCCACCTACTCTCCCTCCTCCTTTTATCCTCCACCTCCCCATCATCTCTTACTGCCGTTTCTTTTCACTCTTACCTGCAGCTCCCAATCATTCACTACTTACCGTCACCCCCTCCACCGTCCTCCCAGTTTCACCGCGCCTGTCTGTCTCACCCCTGAACACAGATAACGCCCCACTCTCCTGTGGGACAGATCAGAAAAGGCAACCTGCAGAATGCTGGTCAAGAGAAGATGAGACAGAGGAAGACATTAAAAAAAAAGACGAATGGTGTTTTGGTGGGGGCTGTCTGGGTAAAGGACCAGAACAGACCAGGCACGAGGAAGATGTTTAGACTTGGGCTGAGCGCTTGTCAAAACCATCAGGCTTTAGCCTTTGATGAAGACCTTTTGGTTTAGGACTCGAGAGTCACTTGACATTCAGAAGGTGTTAGTGGAATAATTGTTAAGAATCTGTCTTCATTATTTATCTGCAGCAATACCTTTTGTTTTAATGCTGGGCCATTCTGTGTAGAGAAAGACAAACATTCAGTGTCATGAATGTTGTAAAATGTGCTCATCGCCTGATAATGCAAACAACAACCTCCGGGTGAAATACATGCACCATTAGTACTAGAACAGGCTCCCACTTGTTTTAGTAGCATTTAACCTACATGGTGAAAATGAACACAGAGTTCACATAATTATTTCACGCTGTAGGTGGAGGAGTCTTGACATTATTCATGTTCATTATTTTAGATTTCATTATTTAGAAATCATATTGTTTTATGTTTAGAATTCCAAGTGGCAAGTGGACTGATTAATTTACAGCCTTCAATAGTGCCAGTTCATTAACAAGTTGCATCTCATTTAACTAATCTGTACACAAACATAAATGAACTCAGATAGCTGTAAACTGACCTCCTGAATCAGTGTAATGTGGTTGACATGATCACATGGCAAGCTGTAAAAGCATATTAAACAATGTAACCATCATGAGCCCTGGCAGCAGCAGCACAGAGCTCTGGCTGCTTACACGAGTGGCAGCTACTGTCTACTTACGGCGGCTGCAGACCTCGGCAACACAGCTGACATGTTAACATTGTAAACAATAGACTGTCTGAAAGTATCTTTTCACAGCATTCATTGTAAAATAATGTAATCTTTACTTTGGTTTTCATTATTTGGAGTTCTCAACATTTTATTCAGAGCTACTATCGCATCATTTGGGGATTTGTTTGCATACTTTAAAACTGCAAACATATTTAACTATTAAAAATATAATCCTTAAGATTTTCAATACATCACACCCTGTTTGTGATACTATTTATAGTCTGCATTTTTCCTGAAATAGCCATTTAATGTATTAACATTTTGTGACTACCTCATGTATAATAGTTTCCATTGTAAGTGGCAGAGTCCGCCATTCCCGCACTAGATTCAGATTGTCTTCACACACAAAGGACTGACAGGAACGATGCAGAATGCATTGATCTCATTGAGCCTCACTGTTAACGCTTCACTTTCTAAGATCCTGATTAAAACGGACATATTATGCTAATTTTCAGAGTTTTTGTAGAACAAACTTTAATGTCAAAAAATATATTATTTTTCTCATACTGTCTGAATATACCTGTCTCCAGTCTGTCTGAAACGCTCCATTTTAGCGCTCGGTCAGCTCTGATTGACTAGCGAGAGAAATTGCAAAGGCCAAATCTGAATGGCTTGTGGAATCACATGTTTTCTAATCCAGGCAGCCCACAAACACAGTTTGGGTCTTATTTCCAATGTATGTGAACAAGCACTGAACAAGTGACCCCTTTAAGATACTGCTATTGCTAATCCAACATTTCCTCCTGCTGCTGCTGCTTCACATTTAAGTCACAGGTAACACAAAGTATTTGTCACAGAGGTTAGTGCTAAAGTAGGTCAGGGAGTAATGGAAGAGTAAGGAGTAAACTCCCTTAACTGACTGATTTCTTGCTAAACAACACTGCACTGTAAACAGACACAGCTGTTGCTCTTCTGCTGTATTAAAAGAATGCATCCACTGTTAACATGGTAACCATGTGTCTGCAAATCAACCAGGACTGAAATCTTAAGGATTTAAACTTTGAAGGCTGTTCTCTCTGCCTTCCAAGGTTTGTTGTCCTCGGTGTGAGAAGCACCTGATGCGGCTGGTTGTTACTGCATGGAAACACACTGAGAATCTCTCCTCATCACTAACGTTTCCTTCAAAAATGTTCTTCTGGTGGATCAGTGATTCAGTGGTGCAGCTGAGAGAAATATGAAATCCAACCTCTCCTACATCATGTTTTCTCCCCCAGCCTCTTCTCAGCTGTGTCCTCTCCGAACTCTGACCGATGCACATGTGACAACCATAAGGGGAATGTGATGAGCCCTTTGCGGAAACTTTTTGGCATACCGGGGCATAAATTAGCCTTCTCTCCTATATGTCTCCAATCCCCCTGGGTTTGTCTCTCGTCTCCCTCAGGTCCCCTTTGAGATCCAGCAGCACATGGCCACTAAGAGAGACAAGTGTTGAACAGGCCATCCTCACAGCACTACCACACACTGTGCTTCCTGCCCCACTAATACCTCACCACCACCCCTCTGCTCCCCTTTACTCTCAGAGGAAGTCCCCCTTTCCTGAAGCCATCACTCCAGCACCCTTAGGTCAGGACTGAATGTGACTTATGGGCTCAGACAGGGACAGGCTCTGCAGCTTGTGTTTGTGCAGCAGCTAAGAGCAACACATATGGCAGAGCAATGTGAGGTACTGCTTTCCAGTGTATGGAGTTGTGTGCGGAAACCACCATGTTTTCTCTTCCCCCCCTTTTGATTGAAAGAAGTATTGTTTTTTTTCCACAACTCGACTCACATTTGACCTCTCTTTGAACCACAATGTGCTTCTAGGCCTTACACTTTTGGTGAGTTGCATGACATATGAAGTCACAGTTCAAAGGAGTTGTATGGCTGTGATATGCAATGTGTATATATTTGACTCCATGTATAACTGAATGTGAACCACAGGCTGGGGGCTCCACATCACTTTTGAATAAAAGCAAGTAAACCACTTTTTAACTACGAATGGTACCTGCAGAGCAGTTTTGCACAGCCGTAGTGTTTTGCTCTATTGTCTTACTTGGCAGTGAGATTTACAGTGTACTATATTTTATCATTTCACTTCATATTTCTATGGAAGTATTTGACTAGTTATATTACAATGACATACTTCAATCCAATTGAAATGTTATTTTAATTTCTGTGTGTAAAGGAAAACCTAAAAGTTAACCCTTCGTTAAACTTATACTATATTATACTATATATCTTTTCAGATATCTCTTTTGCTTACTTTGTAATTTGTAGACGAATGTGTTTCTGTGTATTTTTCATCTTTTGAGAAGTACATTGTATTGCATCTTTTTACTGTATTATAGCATAAGACTGCCATACAAAATGGCAATAACTGTGAGATGGACATTTGAGTTTTTAACTGGCAGGCAATGTGCTTCCTAAAATGAAAATAATTTGCAAAATGTTGATTTGAACTTGAATTATGTCCTGATTTATACTCCTGATTTTTTAAATTTATATTCAGTTTTCTTTAATTCAATATGTGTCATCATTGTAGCAGTGCCATTTTGGGCAAGTATTAGAGCCAGTATTTGTCAGTAGAGTTTTACTTTAAATTTCCTTTTGACTGTAATTGTTCATTTTCAAACGAGAAAGAAACTGTATGTCTAAAATTCAAATTCAATTCTAATATACTTCATGCAAACTTGATTTCAATTATTTAATTGGCAGCCACAGACTTCTACACACTCCATGATGTCAGTGTTTCTTAGGTTTGGCTTGATTTGTCGATGTATTGGGGCAATCACTGCACTGTACTGTCATGCTCCTAACCACACATATCAATAGATGCAACATGACACACTCATGTACAAAACAACTTAATGACTTTGGACAGATAGTCTGGATGCTCACCTCTCTATGTAAAGCCAGTCAGATATATCAATCTACCACCTGCAGACAGCCCAGTCAATACATAGACTTCACACAAGCTGCCAGTTTGCAATCAGCCAGGCATGGTGTTACAGTGAGTGTGAATGTTTAGAGGTCACATAGGTGATAAGAATGTTAAATATTTCAATGTAAAGCATCTCATTTAAAAAATATTTAAGATGTATTGTTGAAACAATTCATCAATTGTTACAGTCCGTAAAACATCTATGAGCAATGTACCTTGTTATTTATTTTGTTGCATGAATCTTGATTGTTGTCATACGGCACAGTACACGGTGTAGGCTAGTGTTCCAGCAGACTTACAGACATGTAGATAGATCTATAGAGTTACTGCAGCTACATGGCAGTTAGAATATTGTTTTCCCAGAGCTTCACTTGATAGTATTCTGTAATTATTCATTCATCCACCCTCAATAATACATTTCACCTTTAATAACTGGTAATGTTATTAAATCAAATCAATTTGTGTTTACCTAAAGTTAGAGAAAATCATTGCTGGTTCAAATTATATCAAAGGTCAAAGGTATGAAACAACAAGGTAACAAGTCACAACAAATTACATAGTTTGTCCTGGTCTGGTGCTCCTATTGGAAGGATAGCAGAATGGCCTCTGCCTTCCAAAACCGTGACAGTTTATTGTTGAAAAGTAATTGTGGTTTATGATGTGACAACGCTATGGTTCAAGTTTGGTTAGGTAAAAAGCTTGGGTTAAGGTCAAGGAAAAATGTATGGTCATGTTTAAAAGTAACCAACCCTGACTCTCGGTAGGAAACAGGAAATGAACGGGGGTCTGCGTTGAACTTTGTCTCTATATTAACGTCACCCAACTTCTTCCTTTGTTCCTGTGATAATTACTACCAACGCTACACTCTGTCACTTGGATGTTAACTTATGTCATTTTGGGGCATTTGCTGAAACAACGGATACTGTTGTTTTTCTTAAGAAGACAGCTTTAAAAGTGACTACTGCAGGTAGACAAAGCTGGTTGTGGCAATGCAAGTACATCAGAAAAGAAATGAGAACACTGTCTGTTGCGTCTTGTCTAGCTAAGCTGCACATGGGAGTACTGTAAGTCCCCACCTTGACAGTTACATGATACTCAGGGTTCAATCAAGTGAGGATAGTAGCTGGCTTGGTTTTTGGGATAATGTCATAAAAAAGTAGTCCTGTCCTGAACTAATTAGCTCTGATGCAGCAAAGATTCAATTGTTTCTTAAATGATAATGTTGGGACAGAGGCAGTCAATAAGCATGTCTATAAGAAGGATTTGACGGTGACAAAATTAAAGCCACAAGACACGAGAATATTCTATGTTAGAATACTTAATTAGATATTGTCCTATCAAATGGTGACGAGCTAACAAAGGTTCATAAAGCATAAAGCTTTGGGTTTTGATGCAATCGCAATTGCATGTGTGTGTATCATGTGTTGCAAGTAGATACACAATGTCCAATGGAATGAGCGAAAAAGGAACATATTGTATTCTGGAGTGTCAAATAATGGATGAAATACAGCAAGAATATAGCTTCTGATTGGGCATGGGCATATTAAAGTTGGCATTGCCAGGTAGATTGAGTCCGTTCAGTCTTGAATTTGTGAGTATGAGCTGGTTCAGGTCTCATGCAGAACTCTAAACTGAATGTAGAACATGAACAAGTATAGACGTATAACAAGTATAGACGTATAACAAGTATAGACGTATAATAAGTATAACAAGTATAGACGTATAACAAGTATAGACGTATAATAAGTATAACAAGTATAGACGTATAACAAGTATAGACGTATAATAAGTATAACAAGTATAGACGTATAACAAGTATAGACGTATAACAAGTATAGACGTATAATAAGTATAACAAGTATAGACGTATAACAAGTATAGACGTATAACAAGTATAGACGTATAGTAAGGATTGAAATACAGTAAACAAAGTCCAACCAGAGTGTGAAAAAGATTTCTATCAGAATCCCATTTTGTGTTTGTTTTCTTGATAAAGAACTTGACGCAGATAAAATATCCAGTGCAATTTTGACAAATTCACAGACAGCTATTGGAAAGCCTTGAGCTGTTGTAAGTGTTGCGATTAGATAGAGGGAACCAGGAAGCCACAGAGCTCCATTGTACTCATATTCATTCTGTCAAAGCAGACTTGCTGTCCAAGGCCAGTTTCTCCAGGCGCAGGAAGGAAAGACAGTCAAGAATCAGAGGAGTGAATCGGGCGGAGGAGTGCTGGGCTGATAAGGATGAGAGCTGGAGGAAGGAAAAACAGATGAAGGAGTAAAATATAAACAGAGAGGTGGTGCTTGTCTGCTGTGGTAACCAGCGGTAATGGCTATGCTCTCTTTCATGTTGTATCGTCGGGAGAGGGGGCTTAGAGATTTATTTGGACGTCAGTATCAGGGGAGGGGGACCTGCAGGACATGGCCTGACAGCATGACCCCTAACCTCTCCTCTTGCCAGAGCTGCTTGGGCTCCCATGAAATACCCAAGGGGCTCCGAGACCAGCCAGCGTGTATCAGGGCCCTAAGCAGTGTCAGATAGCTTGGGGCTTTTTTCAAATGTATTTTTCAAAAGGGGGGAAATCAATAAGTTGGGTCGGAGAGAGCGGCTGCAGAAACATGAGCCTGTGATATTTACTTTGCTGTAAGGCACCGCATGTTCAGAGCACTTGTCAAAGATGAGCCTCCAAGAGCATGTTTGCTTGTGAGACAGAAATAAGTCGATAAATGGACCTGGAGTCACTTTTTTTGTGGCACACAGTTTATACACTCAACAGCTTATATTCAACATGTTGTGTGTACTATTCAGTAACTGAATTTTAATGTAACCTAAATATATACTATTTCATGCTTTTAGAAGAGTGTAAAGGCGGACACAAGGAACAGCCAATTTGTGCTGGCAATGGCTGTATTGTTCAAAAACAGAAAACACAAAGCAGCCCAAGCTGACCAGTTACTGACAACCTGCTATTAACTACCTGTTCCTGAACAGCTGACGAATGCATATCTTGCTTTCCTCTGGACCTTTGGTTGTACAAATCTGTAAACTAAAATACATGAAATACATTTTGGGAGGTAACTGATACTGGATTTCTGAGGCCAATGCTAAAATTGATATTAGAGGATATTTCAGATGACTTTTCAGAAGTCAGATGATATATATATCGTCCAGTAATCTTTTATTTAACGTTAACACATTAACATTAAACACATATTAAATGCACTGGCAAGTAAATGAACAGTACTATCTGCATCCACTTGTCTATGCGTGCTGTTAAAAGCACATCAAGACCCAAAGTGCTCAGAATATTTTGCCAGACTAACAAGAGAAAAATCAAATCTCCTCTCCACGTATCCTCACTGACTATAGAAAACAGTTTAGGATGGGTTGTGAAATTGCAATGACAGCAGTGTTATTCTTCCTCACGCAGGGTTTCCCCACCATGCATCTTGGATTGCACTCTAGCCAGAGACAAAGCGAGTAATTGGATTCACATTGTGTCTGTGAGGGGAAGCAGGGAACAAACCCCACCTCTCCCCAGGCTGGCCCATGGCGGCCAGTGTGATGGTGATATTGTACTGACCCTGGCTATCAGGGGTCACAATGGGGAATTATAGTGTCAGCTGTCAAGCTGAGACCCATATTCTGCCCAGAGGTAAGGCAAATGCACTGCTCCAAAGGACCTAACCAGGCTCTCTGACACACAGTAACATAGAAACATGTACACACTTTCTCTTTCTCTTTTTTGAGCACTCATTCTCTCTCACTGCACAGCCTGCTCTCATTTGGTTTATGGGCCTATTGTTGCCCTCCAGGGGTGAGAGAGGGGAGAGAAATTACCAGCTATAGCAGAGCTTAGCCACTGAGTCAGAGTGACAGACACTGAGGGCCAATGGCTGCTGGTACATCAATTCAAACTATAAAACAAACACAATAATGGTAAAAGGCAAATAATGTCCCGCAAAAGGACAGTAGTAAATACTGTTAGTGGAAAAGGGTAACAATAGTCTTGAGTTCACATTTTTGAATAGAGTTCCACACTTACAAAAGTGTGTCCCCTTTTAAGGAATAATCGTGAACTGAAGATCAGATGCCAACGCAATATATGATCAAAGTAACCCAAGAAAGATGTTTAACAGATGGTGTAGTTGCCGCGCGGATAATTGTTGTCTTGTGATCACTTTCATTAGTAGATGACAACCTAAACGATACATATGTGCCATTTGCTATATGAAAGAGCTATTTTTCTATGCAGGATGTTTTAGTTTATAAACCAGGCAACCCAAGAAACCGCACTTAGAATAGCCCGAGACTGCTTTCATGGCTGCATCATGTTGTGGCACCAAGCTTTGTTCAAACACACAGAACTTGAAGGTGAGAGTATAGTTCCCTTTACACAGAGATTCTGAAATACTGCCGTAAAGAAGATCCACGTTTGAGCCTTGCTTTTTACACTGAACCAAACAACAGCAGCATAGTGCTGCCGCTGTGTGTGATTCGAGATAGTATGGCGGCATTCTGGTAGCAAAAGGGCCGTGACGTGTAACACAACTGCGTGGGCGTCTAGCGTGTGTGTGCGTGTAGTCCTGCCATGCCAGCTCTGCCTTTTACACAGCAAGGATTTGGCTCGATGACTACCTCTGCTCTGCCGGATAAGCGGCGAAGCAACAATGCCCCTCCCATTCCGTGTCCGTACCGTTTATACAGAACAGAGATGCGGAATAACAGCGCAACAATCCCGCTTGGAGCAGGCTGTGTGGAAGGCGCTATTGTCCCTTTTGCTGAACAGTGGCCATGGTGGACACAGGAAGATAATGAGACATGTAGCAGTAGCACAAGTACAACATATAAAGTCAGCAAACTACACAGCAATATCCATCTTAGTTTCCTAACATTACCTAAAACTAGAGCTACGGATCATACCAGACCAAGTCTGACTGTAGAGTCACTGTTGTCATGCACAGATAGTGAAACATCTATCAGCCATTTTACATAAGGTGATAATAGGCCTCTTCCATGATTACCTGACTCCTGTCTGACTGTACCCAGTTTGTAGTTGATCCAGTCAGTCAAATACAACTGCAGATTGTCACGTCAAAATATTGCCTCCTGTTATGTAGTATAATTGTATATTTATGATCGTTTTAGTTTTGGTCACTTTTTTTCTGAAATATTGAGAAGTGAATTGTGCTGCTCTCATATAGACCTTTGAGTACACAGAGTCTCTTCTCAGCGCGTACACAAACACGAGTACTCACACACAGCACTGCTGCGGGGTAGTTGACCTCTCCTCGCAGCCAGCCATGTGCTTAAGAAGAACCTGTCTCCTGTCCAGTTTTTTCTATCAGCTCTCCCATCACACGCTGACACCACAGAAGCACTTCAAAGAGGCCTGCTTTTGATGCTAACCATCAATATGCATTTCATCCTGCACCACTTTCTCCCCAGCATTCCTCCTCTGTGTCCTCTCTTCGCAGTAATTGCCTTCAAAGCCAATTAGTGCAAATTATTTGCGACCATGCTGGTGGTAAAAATCCAGCGCTTGTCGGCAGAGGTGTCCTGGAGGTCAGATGTATTAGCTCAGTGGCTCTCATTTTCTGTAAGCTCTTTCCGGTCTCTACTTGTACAAATAGCCTATCAGTATAACCCGTGTCAACCTTCCTACATTAATCTCCAAATGTGGTGCAGGGGGGGTTCTGTAAATACATTATTAGAAGAGCAGCAGCTCACAGTTTTTCATTCTCACGGGGCATGCTGCACTAAACATGTGAGACTCGTAAGTATGTTTAGTTAATTTGTTAGGTTCTGTGTTGGCGGTTTGGCTAATGCTGCCAGGGCCATTTCACTGCGGTGCCTGCCTGTATTCCCCCTCGGAAAATACATGTTTTACTCTGTGAGCCAGATCAAAGCCAAGACGCCGGGATCAAAGACCGGCATCACGCCGCTTTGGTCACATCTGTGTTGTTTACATGAATGCTAAAGGCACTTATATCAAATATTACCAACTTTGAAAGATATATGTGTTGAATCAAAGTATTTTGATGTCACTTTTGAAGTACATCAGCGCATTTGGGGATAATTTTGAAAATCTCCCCACAATTTCACAACAATTTTGTAAGCTTTAAACAAGATGGGAGGACTGAGCACTAGTAGAGTATGCATCTGTATGCATCCCCCCCATTTCCAAATTCCACCACATCCTCGCTATCAACAGCGTGGCCCCCTGTAGGTATGCCTCTGAAGAGCTTAGTCGGGCTCCCAGTGTCCATGCAATGGACTTAACTCTGCAGGATCAAACATTTCCCATTAGTCCTTTACCATATAAGATAGAAAAATAATGAAAAAGAGGAGGGGGTGGGGGGAGTACTGTACCTCTCTAAGGCTGTTGTTTATCTGTTGACCTCAGATATTCTCTCCACTGTAATCTTCCCCGTTGGGAGGCTGATGAGGAGGTGAGGCAGCGGAGGGGGTGTGGTGGGTGGAGGTGGGGGCGGGTGGCTAAGGAGCAAAGAGGGAGGAGGAGAAGAAGGGGGTTCAATGACCTGTGAGCCTGCCTGCTGTTGGGCTGGGGGCTAAACACCCACCCGATCGTCAACCCCCCCTTTACCTCTAACTGGATTATAGACCTTGCCATTCCCCTTGCAAAGCAGAGGGCCAGATCTGACACCCCCAACACACACACACACACACACACACACTCTCACACACACACACACACACACACACACACACACACACACACACACACACACACACACACACACAATTAGGGGTTCATCTCTGAAACAGCAGTCGCCCCTCCTTCTATTGTCGGAGGTCTCTTCACTCTTGCTGCGTCCCCTCCAGGTAAAGCCCCGACCCTCCCTCTCTGTCTTTCACTCTGTCTCTCTGCCAGCAGCTGACCCCTGCCAGAGTGGTATGTGTTGGAGATAAGTATGTCAGGACTCAGGAGGAATGTAAGGTTCAGTGGTTTGGGGTGATCTGCTGCGTCTGGCTCCGTTTCCCCACCGGGACTCACTGGCGGACCAAGACATAAAAATCCCACTCACCTACAGAAAATGACATGCTCAACATCAGACGATTGTATTGCAAAAATGACCTTTGACTGTCATGTTGATATTTTTGAATGCAAGTGTATTTTAGTATTTCTTAATTTCTTAGCATTAAGAGTTGTGTAGAATATGCTTCCTCTATTTCTTACAAAGAGTACAATGATAAGATGGATCTCAATCTTATGACTTTGTGGAGACTTTGTGGGAATCTGTCCACAGTGGAAAAGAATACTTACTAATTAATATAACTCTTGTAGCTCCCCATCAAACTATAAATGATCATTTCATCATATCTGTTTGTGTGCAGATCAAAGAAACACGATGCAGTGTGTTAAATAATTAGCTTTAGAGGTGTCGGTAGTCTATTTCTATATTTTTGAACATTAAGGCTAGCTGTTTTACAGTTGTTATGCTAAACTAGGCTTTGAGATGTTCTCATGGAGACTTTAGTGAAAAGAAGTCAGGATTAAACTGTTCACTGTGTGTTCTGTAGGTTATCTAGGATTAATGGGGACAACTCTTCTGGAAAACAAAAGTGCTTGTGGAACTTTTAAAAAGCCTTTCAATACTGTGAGAAACACTGTGAGTTGTGCTCGAGTTGTCACCTAGATGTAATAAATAATTGGTCATTGGAGCCCTGCAGTGTGTGAGCTAATTATTTATTTGGCTGACACATCCATCCACCTTCATTGTAATGGGGTGGTAGAGCTCCTAAACCTGGACAAATATCTGCATAATTAGATATAACCGAGACAACATATATATTATATATGTATTATATATATATATATATTGTAATATGGGCTGACTGTTTATAATTATTCAAGCAAGGTAAATCAGGACTAAAAATCAAAGTCAAACAACTGCTGCGTGAACTCTTGCTGCGTTCCCTTCTTTTTTCTCACTTCACCGAGAAACTAGGAGGAGAAATAAAACTGCATTTCCAAACGCACAGAGAGCAGGGATAAAAGACACAGACTGTATATCATATACTCATACTCCCACTCCCAGTGAAGGAGAGGTGTGCAGCATGGTTCAGTTCAGCAAGCAGGTCAGCGCTTCAAGGTCCTACGCTGGCTGAGTGACAGTTTGCTCTCACAGGGCTGAGTGGCCTGAGCATTTCATGTGTAAACCAGAGCTGGTCTGGCTAGCTTCAGATGTCATGAAGAGGAGCTGGCAGGCAGAGAGCAGCCACAGCAGATGCAGTCCGACACTCCCAGGCCCCAGAGCCAACGCACCAAAACAAATGCCTGTTCAGGCAACCGGAAGAGGTGACAAAACACATCAGGTAACTTTGCCTTTCCGGATGGTTCCCACCCTCTCCTGTCACAGATGCGAGATGCCTTCACGTCAGATTATAATGGTCACTGAAAGTGACAGGCACCTTTCCGAGGTAGGACATGTGCAGTGGAGTCGTTTAACTGGTCATTAACTGGTGCAGCAGAAACCAACTGGTTACCAGTGAGAGAAAACAGAGCTGTAAATATTGATATTGTGAGGCTGTCTTATCGTCACGAAAGCAATTAGGTGTTCATGTGCACAATGGACAGATGTCAGGAGAAAAGGAGAGCGTAATTAAGAAAGCAAAGTTCATTAGTGGCCTCAATGATGTTAAATAGGACACAATCTTAGGGTTTTGATTACTTGTAATGCTGCTCAGTTGATGCGTTGACCTGCAAAGCAATTACACAGCAGCAATGTCTCATAGCAGGGCTGGCTGAGAGACTAACAATCAATATCACAATTAATTGTTACTTTTAAATGAAAATGTTACATTACATTTACAACAATGCACCCGTGCACAATATACTCTATCCAACCAGTGCAGCTCATATTAAAGTAAAACTAAAGTAAAGGCTGAGACCTCAGAACGCTTTACGATGCTATAAGATCCAACAGAGCAAGAAGAATATTGTTGAAAAAAAGAGGGAACCCCAGTTGTGACTTATTCATATGAAAATAGTAAAACGAGCCTCTTCCTCTGCCAGGTACTTGTTTTCAACAGTCCTCGAGTATTTTAAAGGAGATGTCCGCTGATTTCACATACCAAAGTCTGATTCAAGGTGTTGGGGAGTACTGCTTGTGTGAAAAAGTTGTATAAAGTCTTTAGTGGCTCCAGAAGGAGTTTTGTGTGAGGTCTGATCAAATTGACTTAGTGATGTCAGTCTGTAGCTCCTCATTACTGCTCCAGGCTCCAGGCTCCAGGCTCCGGGCTGCATTAGCTTGCACTAGTTTAACACACCAGAATCTCTGAGCGAGACATGTTTGTGGTGGAGCTGCATGGAGTTCCATCATGAGTCTGACAATCCATCCATCCATCCATCGTCTACCTGCTTATCCAGGGTCGGGTCGCGGGGACAGCACCTCCAGTAAGGAACCCCAATCTTCCCTTCTCCGGGCCATATCCTCCAGCTCCGACTTGAGGATCCCGAGGCGTTCCCTCTTCTCACTTCTCACCCTATCTCTAAGGGAGACGCCAGCCACCCGTCTGAGAAAACCCATTTCGGCCGCTTGTACCCGTGATCTCGTTCTTTCGGTCATGACCCAGCCTTCATGACCATAGGTGAGGTTAGGAACAAAGATCGACCGGTAGATCGAGAGCTTTGCCTTCTGGCTCAGCTCTCTTCTCATCACAACGGTGCGACAATGTCTGACAATGTAAAAGGAAATCCTAAATCAGAGTATTATATGTATGATATATTACTATATGGAGTATAAGTATGAGACCCCTGTCTGCACTAAGATTATTAAAGACATAACATTTCTGTCATGGACCTTAATTCGGTATCAATTCTAATTCACCGGATTACAGCATTCATTTTGAAATAAAACATTTCGGAAATGTTTTATTATTTTGTCTTTCTGAAGATTGGATGAGCGGTTTCAGTTCAGATGTGACCAAAGTCTCATATCCCAACTAGAAAAATAACATTAGAGGAACATATCATATCATATTAAAATATTCACTGTGTCAGAAGTAAACTAAGAAGTAAAGAATTACTATCAAGAAAATATGAAGTAAGTTGTCTAATGTTAACTAACTTAGTGCAGAATTGTCTAAACAAAATATCAAGTAAATATCCAAAAGAAACAACATATAAGAATTATTACAATGTCAAACAATCATTGATCATTGATGCCTGGCGGGGGTCCATGCCTGAAACGTTGTATCTCCAATAACCTCCGTGCTAACAGTGTGTGCTGCTACAAGGTGTGCATTAGACAACATCTCATTTGACCCGTGACATGAGCACTGACTCACAGTAATTAGTAGTTTGTACTTGAGATTGTACATGAGATTCATAATGTCAGTTGTAGTAAAAATGTTGGTTTATTGACCAGCCCTATCTTATAGTAGAACTGGCAAAAAGCCAGAGCAGTAAAATACACTATTCATAACTGCAGTTGAATTCAGGAGAGGGCTTCATTTTCAAAATAGATTCAATCATCTGTCATTTTAGATCACATAATCAACCGAGCATGTACAGCAGAAAATAAAGAAATGGGGGATATTGAAGGATAATTAGCTACAGTTTTGTTCTCTCCGCAGATGTCGTTGAGTTTTCTACAGGGGGATTACATGCTGGAGCAGGGTGGCATACCAAGTCCAGTCATTAATCCTGTTGGGTTATTGAAACTTCACATCACAGCAAGGCCGTCAGTGAATCCCCTCCGCTGTTGCAATTGGTGACATTACACTGAAATATTAAACACTTGTGCGCATCATGCTTTTTAAATGCACTGAAGCATATTTTGTGTAGTGCTTAGGAATATTAAAGCATAATTTATATTTCAGGAGTTTGACACCTTGACATTTTGGCACCTCTGTTTTGAATTTCAGCATGCGGTTTGACATGTTTGTATTAATAACATTGTGATCTCGGAGGGCCATGGCCTCAGGCTACTTGAACAAGACTACTAAAGAAAGGGATTTCAAAAGGAATTGTAGAGCAGCCTAGGGACTCGTCAAAATCAGCCCTGATACTGTTGCCCTGATAAAAATCCATTACCCACAAACGTGAGGGGGATGGTGGTTTGTGTGTGTGTGTGTGTGTGTGTGTGTGTGTGTGTGTGTGTGTGTGTGTGTGTGTGTGTGTGTGTGTGTGTGTGTGTGTGTGTGTGTGAATGAGAGAGGGAGAGAGGCCTGTGAGTAGGCAGTGCAGTATGTAAGAAGGGTGTTGAGTGTTTCATTCGGCCTTATTGGACTGTTTGTGATGAATCACGGCCTGGTGTGATCTCCTGGCTGCATCATGATCCTACCTGATCTGTGGGTGTCACACTTTATCTCTTCTAATGCTTCTCCATTTTCCTCTCTTCACACGTTCTCTCTGTAGTCTTTCTATGTCCACTTAAACTCTCGCCTATTTCACAGATGTTGTACAATTAACAGATGAATCATTGTATTTCTACAAATATTTCTAAGAGGCAGAGCTGCTCAAAAAAGTCAGTATCAGGGTTTTTGCAGAATTGTAGAATATTTTTTTATCACACCTTTCCTATGTAATAATATTGCAATGTAAATGTGTTATGTTGTCCCTCAGGCTCCTGTTGCAGAAGGTCTCAGATGGTTTAAGCTTTGAATACCAGCTGTGATCATCGGTTCTGTCACTTATGATAGCCTTGTTTTCATATCATAGTGACCTTTGAACCCTGCTTGTCCCACCTTGTTGGAAACAACAAACAGTTTAGCAGATTATCTAAACCAATTTATTGGAGGATGAGTAAAAACCGAAAAAGAGCATAGCTTTAATGTGTCATTGCACACAATATAGGCTACAATAAGTATGGTAGGTTAAAGCTGAACCAGGAAGTCAGTCTGTAAACTGTGGTGGATGTTTACTATGGATAGTTTGGTTTAAGATCCTCGAAGCCTGTTAACCAGGTACCGTCCCCTCTGAATAAAAGCATCTTCTCTGACAAGCTGGCTGTTTTTTTTAAAACACCATTTCATTTTGTCTATGGCAATCCACCCCATAGTAAAAATATTTGTCTTATTATAAAACCAAAAAGGTCTACCGCACAGTGGCCCTAGAGGAAAGGTCAGCAGCACACTCATTAGGATTCATCCTCGCAGCACTATGAATATCAACATTTCATCGCAATCCATCCAATAGTTTTTGAGATATTTCAGTCGGGACCAAAGTGGTTCACTGACTCATATTGCCATTCCTAGAGTTACTCCTCTAGTGTGGATAAACATGGGGTGTATTATAAATCTAATCATTCACTTCAAGTCAAATGCATTGAACTACAAAAACAACTCAACATGAAACATATGTCTGTCTTAATACTTTCTTAATGTACAGGTTAGTATTTAGTAATAAACATTAGGACATATAGTGTGACTCTTTTCTTCCACTTAATAAAGTTTTACTCAACCGGAGAGATTATTTCTGCTTAAAACAAATGTAAAACCTTGATCTTCATTCAGTTATTAACCCAGATATGTTTTAACTTTTCCATTATCTGCTTATTGTCCATTTTCTGGCATCGGGTATGTAGGCAGCACAGGTCCTGTAAAACGAATTGATCTGAACGATGAAACATAAGAATTAATATGCAGTTAGTACTAGACAGAGTGTAACACAACACATATGAGCAGAGGGGAGTGCCAGTCAAACATTATTGGGTTATCGCCCTGCAGTTGTGGAGACATGCACTCTATACGTCAATTAAATATTATATAAAAATCCTCTGCCAGACACCTCTGGGTGATATTTATCACCCGGACATGTGATACTTCCACAGTCCAGTATTCATATTGGACTGAGGAATACATATTGATATCAATTTTAGATGACTTTATAATCATATGAAATCTCCTTTAACTTACACTGTAGTTATGCAAAGGGAGTGAAAGGGTCGGAATCTCTTCAGGCTGAAATATGAATCAAACAGGGAACTTGTCATCATAATTATTTCATACTTACTGTTTCATATTTTAATGTTTGTATTGTATACAGTGGTAATGTACCTCCATTCTTTAATTCATGTATCTCATAATGACTCATAAACTGTATGTTATAATGAGCTCATATCAACAGTGTGATATGAGTATAACAATATAACATTTTGAAATGTGAGTGCAACTGGTGCTGTATACAGGAGCTGTGCTCTAAGTACAAGGGAACAGAATATTTTTTAACAACTTATAAACAATATGTGTCATTATAATGAGCTTATTCACGATTGATGAGAAATATATCCTCTCTACTGTCGGCAGTCTTTCATGGATAGACGTGTGGGAGGGGGAGGGGGGGGTGTGGAGGGAGAGACATGGGTGAAAGATACTGCAGTGTGAGATGAAAGGGACAGGTGCATGATGTGTGTTCTGAAAACAACAGGCCGTTAGTTACTTGTAGTGAGGCCACTTGTTAGGCCCACTGACCAACATGATCAGCAGCAGCAGTGGCTGTGACACACAGCTCATGGACGCAATTTAGGTACTTTAAAACCATTATTGCCACAATTTGTGAGTCATATCTGAACACACAGACAGGATTTACATATTTTTATGTTTTTACACTTGCTGGGATAGCTTTATCTCCGATAAATGTGAATAAACATCCATGCACATAAATCATAGATAAAATGCACTCCTTATAACTTCAGAAGTGGCCTGAGAAAGTGTGTCTCCAGTATCAAAGTAATCCAGGGACAGCTTTTTTGTACATATACTGTACATATGTATATATCTCAATTGTGTCTGAGAGAGGCCCAGCAGTGTCACACATTTAAAAGGATAGGATCACATTTAAAAAGAAAATACCCATATGACACAGGGATCCCTTTCTTAAGCCATTGTAATTTGTTTCCCCTGACAGTGTGTCCTTGCTGAGCAGTGGAGGGATAGACTGGTGAGGGCCTGAAGAACATTGTGAAGTGTACACCAGCACAACCTGTCAGCAAGAAAAAAGCAAAATAAAACAAAAATGTTATTACTACATAAGACAGCAGCTGCACAGCAGGTACACTAACACGTTCTTGTATGAAAAGCTCAGTAGTGTCAAGCCTTCCATTAAAAAACTGAATAAATAAAGAAGTTCTATTTTAACTTGTGATAATGTGAAAGGAAAAATACGAGAACTTTGAGTCATGGAGCTGAAGCTAGTTCCTCCTGTACTTCAAATTAAAAAAAATTCAACTGGTGTCCTGTTGAAGTACACTGAAAGTCTCATTCTTTATCACAATTATAGCAATATAAGCTCACTTATAACACAAACATGATTTTATCACACTGTATCGATAATCCTGTTGTCATTTTGCTCATGTGTGCTGCTGTCCTTCCTGCTGACTGCCCTCTGAATGTGAAACCACAGGGGTCTCAGACAGTCAGGACCATCTGAACTGTTCTCCATCGCTGCACAAAGCGGCCAGCTCCACCTGATTGTCTCGTGGTTACCTCGGTCTCAGCATTGCACTGAATTGTTAATGATTTACAAATCAGAAATGGTTTGACTGTGTAAAACATATATCAAGTAACAGCACTATCCACCCACACGGTGAGTCACAGCCCTTACGTCAACACTATTGAAGTGTTGGGCCAGATGATAATATGTTCTAATGAATGTACATCTGATATCAAAATAACACATTAACTCACAACAAACCAAAAGTTTTCTTCTGCAAAAGATTCACTTCCTCTCTTCTTGAGGCAACATCTTTTAGCCACCTTTAACTGACAAAACCCAGCCATACAGTCGGGACACAGGCTCTAGATATTGAAAACATAGATTGGTTTAATTGAATTTCCAGTGTCCTCCAGTAAGAGTCACCAGAGTAGAGATAATTCCCTTATCCACATCAATGCAGGCTCTCTGCTGGGCTCAGTGAAAGGGGCTGTGGACCTGCTGTTTGCTGGCAGGATCTGCCAGAATCACTTACACAAGCCTTGTTAAATACCCCCGCGATTTCCTGACTCTGCTCAACCCACACTGATGGTGAACTAAGTTAAAGGAACCAAATAACAGCCGCTGAGACAAATAACCCCAGATCATTGTCCGGCTACAGTGCAATTTGGTGTCATTAAAATGGCTTAAGCTGGTCGAAGTAATGCCTCGAGATGCTGGACTTGTGCTTGTTGATGTGAGCTTTCCTGCAGCTAGCCGGGGGTCTGATGAGGAGGGCTGAGCATTGCCCCCACAGTAACCACCACATAGCTGTGCTGCCTAACCAGCTGGCTGCTTCTTTCATCCTGTCCGCTCACCCAATTGTCCCAGGCTGACGCCAACACACACACACACACACACACACACACACACACACACACACACACACACACACACACACACACACACACACACACACACACACACACATTAATAGAGGCTTACTCATGAAAGAAGTTGTTGGAACACAGTCAGATTACTTATTACGTTTATTGTTTCCACCCTTCGTTTTCTTCTCTTCTACATACAGTTAACTCTCCACTGAGCACACAAACTACTTTTTCACTCCTCTGAACTCCGTTGACAATCATGAATGCAAGAAACACTCACAGTTTTTTTTGAAGTTCAGTTTTTATATAACTAAATGTGTATTGCAGCTGTTTATCATAATGCTGTTGTTGCATTTTCCACTTAAAAGGAAGAGGCTGGCATTTTTCAATAGTTTCCTTATTGTCAACAAGTCTATTAAAGGTCTAGTGTGTAGGATTGAGTTGCATCTAGCAGTGAGGTTGCAGCTTGCATCACCCCTCCGCTCACCCCTCCCTTTGCAAATGTGTAGAGGACCTACGCGAGAGGCCCTCTCTAGAGCCAGTGTTGGTCTGTCAGTTCTGAGCAGAGATTGTATGAAATATGGACGTAGTCTCTGTCCAAAGGGGTGGCTCCGGCCGTCGCCATCTTGGCAGTGCTGACACCACCTACCTCCCGGCTAATCAAAAAATCGGCACAGAGGAGGATCAGACAGCTGTGACGGCATCCATCTGGCATTCAAAGGGGACACGTCCTTAACGTTAAGCCTTAATAGAATTTAAACATGTGAGTTATATAAACATTCAAGCCCCCATACAGTTTTCATGAACGTGGAAATCAGGAGATGTTTTATTTTTGTACCAGGCTGTAAACATGTTTCTTTTTGCTGTGAAGTTGTGCATTTTAACGTGGGGGTCTATGAAGATTGAGTCAGCCTCAAGTGGCCATTTGAAGAACTGCAGTTATTGGCACTTCCGTGTTGGCTTCATTTCTCGGCACCAGACGCTGAGGTGCTGCTTGGTGCTGAGCTACTGTAGAAACAAGTAGTGCAACATAGTGGACTCCATGAAAAGACCTGCTCTCTTTATAACTATGAAGAGCTTATTCTAAAGTAACGAAAACACAACAATTCTTAGTTTCAGGTGAATATACAAAAAACATAGTGATAGTATAAAGAAAAACACAGAGAGTCATACATGACTGCACTAAAGAGTTTCCATGGGACACTAACAACTAAACAATAATTAGTGTAGGGGTAACTTTCACAATGTTAAAACTTAAATAAACCCTTTTCCAACACAAAGCTGTATTCCAATTTAAAAAAGTTTTCTAAGCATGCTTGCTTCTCAAGCTACGGTGTCTCTGTTCATGGTGATGCAGAAACATGTCACCTGTTTTTAACTTAATTTTAAGTTTAATGGAGCTCTGTGGCTCAGAGGTATGGGGTGGTGATGGCCTAGTCGTAGTGGTACGTCTTCCAAAACACCAGATGGTTATGAGTTCAATACCAGGGCTGCCACCATTGTACCCCTGAGCAAGGTACTTAACCCTGAGTTGCTCCAGGGAGACTGTCCCTGTAGTTAGTTCACTGTAAGTTGCTCTGGATGAGAGCGTCTGCTAAATGACCTGTAATGTAATGTAATGTAATGTAAAAATATATCAGATCAAACAATACTTTCTACACACAGTAATTGTTCTGTAAATTCAATTTATAAATGGTTTCAGTGTTACAGGTTTTAAAGTCAACAGGGGCAAATAAATACCAGCCTGACAATATAAAGCAACATAGAAATCATACACATTTACACTAGAGTATACCAAAAGAAAGAAAATACTTTTTCTGCAGATTTTGCTCATCTTTCATTGCAAATAGCTGGTAACCATATAACCAGAGTTCTTCCTCATCCTGTTTGTTACAAAGCCACTCTCCTTCTCCACGTCTGCCCAAATCAGGTTAGTTTACGAAGCAGCTGGATATGCGAGATTGGGATATGATGACGAGATTACGAGATAATCCCGACCGCAGTAGAAACTGGTGGACAGTTGCACGGTATACAGTATACCGTCATATCGCCCAACCCTAGTTCAAGGTATCTACAATAACTTCATTGAAAAAGCATTTTCTTCTAATAGTACAAGAGATATCATTTTTAAATTCCTTGGTATTCAGTTTGTGGTTTTCTACACTTTGATTCAAGCCATTTTTTATTTGAACTTGTTCACACAGACCTTTTTAGAGTAAAGTCTATACAAAAAGAAATGACAGTAATTGAATTCTTTGAGTTGTGGCTGTTTGAAATGATAAATTAAAGTTTTATCAGTTTTCTAAGAGTTCACTTTTAAAAGCCAACTGTTCGGTGGTTATTTACTGTATGTCACAGTTCTTTCATGCAGACCAAAGGAGGCTCTTTGTGTGTCCAACGTTTTAAAAAGTGTCATGTCTTACAAAGTTTTTATGAAGCAGCCTCTCATTGGATATGCTATCCTCTCTGATGTGTACGATGATTTTTCTCTTTTGTTAGCTGCTGTATAGAGACAGGTTTAAGTGCTTTGGTGGAACTCATATTCACCCCCATGTGCAGCACTCTCCCATGGCCTCTTCTCCATTTCCAGTGCCCAGAAAAAAATATGTCATTGTGAACCCTGACCCCACCCTGATCCACATCCACTCTCCATCAGGAAGCCAAACACATGCCTGAACAATTAACTCTTGCACTGCCATCAATTTAGCCCAGAGGGAAGAAAAGATTGAGTCACCCAGGTTCAGGCAAAAAAGAGATGGGTGAAAACATGAGGATAAAAGGGTTTTCATGAGAAAGAGAGAGAAAAAAACATGTTTTTAGTCCCTGAAAAGTAACTGTCACTGGAGTGACAAGGAGACACTATTAAGAGCCTCCGTTCATTCAGCCGGTTTGTCTGAACTGTTCAACAAACAATTACAGGGAGTCATGGGGGTTATGTTTATCTTGAGACCAGGCCTGTGAGGAGCTGCCTTAAAAGCCATGGTGAATTTAAGAGGCAAGTACATCTGCTTCATAAACTTGTGATGTTGTGTCTGAGTATTGATTCCTGTTCAACGCAGCAATTGATGGTCAGCAGGATGCTGATGGCAGGCTGACCCTGTCTGTTCAGGTCCTGTCTGAAGCAGCTCCAGCTCTCTATTGGGATGAGGCTCATGTATTCAGCTCATATTGGTCTTGTATAAATAAAATATCTCCAGTTATAGCCATCCATCTGGTGCAAAAGATGTATATGATGCAGGTTAATTCATATATTTTTTATTGTGGAACTGATGCCTGGCAAGTGTATGCCTATTCCCAAGGTTCAAGCTTTTATCTTTTGACTTGACCCAGTATTCATCGTTATAAATGTACCCAAGATAAAACATAAACAGTCGAAATGAATTCATGTTGTTGCAAAAGAAAACAGAAGAATCTGAATCCAAGAAAACAATTTGCAGACAGTTCAATCGTGATATGGATTACATAATATCATTATTGGAAAGTTATTGGGACTCATTATAGCATTATAGCAGCAGAACTGGCACTAAACATTTAGTATCACTTATGTATCCATATGATTTATGCTAGCCATGGTGAGATGTAGTATGTAAAGTATTTTATTAAGCTAACCATATCATGCAAGAAAACATGCACACCTTCTAAACAAGGTTAAATTGTATTAAATTGCAATATAATCACATCATGGGCTCAAAGGACCTTGTGACCAGTCAGCAAAGTTGCAATATTTTACATTTCTGAGAGGAGAGAAGTAGGTGAGGTGTTTCTGACAAGCTAAATTTGAAATGTCCCAAATACACAGTAATACAAAATAATGTATTCGGTAACAACCGGATAAACCTGACACAAAATTCTCTCTAGATTTATTTTATAATTTAACAATTTTGAACTTGAGCATGCCCATAGCATCGCTAGTTTAGCTTTCACTTTTGTAAATATGGCTAGTAAGGATACTAACCACATTGTTCCTGCTGATACCTACAGCTCACAGCCTCTCCCACTCATCTCTGTCTCTCTTACATTTGTTTCTCCCTCCCCCCTCCCCCTATGTTCCCTCTTGACCCCCACCCCCACCAACTGCCAATTAATGCCAATCAGGCCAGCGGTGGGCTGATGTGGAGGGAAGGTTTGGGACTGGGACCACCTGGCTATCGCTCACAGCTGGCCTCTCCTGCCTACCTGTCAGGACCAACACCCTGTGTTGTACACCACAGAGGAGCTAGAAGGCTGAACCACCAAACCTGTGTCCGCTATGGATTATTAAGGCTGGGACACACTCTCTCACTCAATGTTTGTGTGTGTGTGTGTTATCTTTATATTCTATCCTGCAAACCACTTTTAGACTTTTACTTTGAGGACATCTTTGATCATCTGGGCCAATCGTCTTTTCAGAAGTGGTTCATTTAGGTTAGGACTTGAAGGTTTGTGTTAGGTTACAATCTGGATTAGTTCAAATAAAGTGTAAAGTTAATTTCCGACTGCAATCTGAGCTAAGAGTTAGGATTGCATTACATTCAGAAACAGTTTGACTTGAGTTATATACCCTAATCTAAAATCTCATCATGCTAACATTGTTATTTCTCCACATGATGTAGATTTAAACAGTGTGGGATTATGAGAGGCTGTATACCAAACACAAACTGGCTTTTGGAAGATTAAATTCATGATTGTTGCACTTTTATACCCCAGTAACACTGCACCGCTGTTCTCGTGTGGCTGTTTTGTAAAGATTATGTTTCTAAAGAGTAGAAGACATGTAGACGAGACTATTAGGTCACTTGGCTGGCTAAACCAAAATTATGTTTTTCTTTTTGTGGAAAATCTTTTCCCACAACAGAAACAGCAAAACAGAATTTTGATCATTTTATATCTGCCTACTATAATAAGATAAACTTAAATCATTAAAACAATGAACTAACATTATGAACAGAATGTGAAGAGGTAACAGTGTTATGTTAAACACGTCTCTGTGTTGTGTTGCAGAGATATCTACTGAAGTTAGCATGCTAACAGCTAGCTGCGCTCCGTCCAGTCTGTAATACCACTTGTTCCTCTGGAGGTGATAGTGAGTCAGTGTAGCTCGGACAGACTCAGGGCTTGTCAACATTACATCCATGATCCCTGCACGTTTAGATACTTTCTTTTGGTTTAATCATAAATGGCAGAAACGTCCTCAGCGTCGGCAGGAGGCTGCTTTGCCAGAAGTACAGTATACGGCGGCTTGGAGACAGACATATCTTCCGTTAGCAGTTAGTAGTTAGCACTTATTCAGCAGCCAAACTTTCTGTTGCTGCCGTTACACAGGTTAGACCCAGCGCTCCATCAGCCCGCTGTGACTCCCGGTGCTGGGATATACGCCGGCTGAATCTGAGCCGCTGGACCCAAGCCAATATACAAACTATCAAAACGTAGCGTTACACGGAACATACAGCCCCTAGTGTCACACACACATATCTAAACTCCACGTGAAGATTATGAGATAGAAGAGTTATTTAGACTCTCAGAGTTTCAGCAGTCTGCTCTAATGAACTGACAGACTGACTGACACAGGAGTAAAACATACACAGTAAAATATATCAACACTAGAAGAGAGAGAAATATGTATGTAGAGCACAAGACACAATATAAAGAATACATTAGAAAACTTAGAATACGATAAATATGACAAACTGCTACAACTAAAATATAAACAGGTTAACATACTAAAACATACTACAGTTGTTTTTTAATAACTGATGGTTTTGATGGTTGATGAATTTAGATTGTATGGAGCCAGTAGTTTCTTTGGAGCAGGCGGCTCAGAACTACAAATCAAACCTTTAAACTCGTTCCATGTTTATGCCAGTTGTTGAGGATGACAATATGAACATCTTATTGTTCATCTATTCTATAATGAAACATTAGACCTCTGTGTTATTTAATGCAGGGAGACATGTGGACAACCACAGGCTTTCAGTCCACTGCCCGCCATAACTTCACTTATCTTTGTGCATTTCTGAGGACTGACAAAATCAGTAACACGTTGCTTATGAGCCAAGTCAGACATGTCATTTTAATAGTAAATGTCAATCAGTATATTAGATTTACTGCAGCTGTAATGTTGCAGCTTCTAGAGGTCACATATTGTACGGCCGCCAGTAGCCAAATAGTGTTCACCAGTTCATTTCATAAATGTCCTCTGATGTACAATAATTTTCATGTTTGTACAATAATTTTGCCCTCTGTAAAATCTTCGATCAATAGTGCCGTAATAATGCCGTAAAATACGATAATTTGAACATTTTGTGGTGCTTACAATCATTAGTTGGTTTTAGTCTGCAATGCAATTTAATTCTTTACGGGATAGCAAAATATAGATCCTGTGTCTGTTTTTAAGAATCTCTTCTCACGTGACCTCTTTCCAGCCATTCATGCTCGGTGGATTCTGTGATGCTGATTAACGCGACTCGCGAGCACGTCTGTCCCTTTAATTTAGTCATTCTGGTTCATCAGTTCATGGAACTGTGTATGGGACAACAGCGCTGACAGTGACAGGCAGAGATGAACTTTACTGTTTCATATGTAGGATTCCAAAGACCCCTGGAGCATGTGCACGAGAAAGAGTAGAGAGAGCCCGAGTTATCATAGTTCAGACAGGAGATGCACACACAAAGCTCTCTTTGTATCCTCACAATTATCACTCGACATGCTTTGAAATAGGCCTATATGTATTGTGCTAGATAGTATAGAAAACTATATTTTCGTGACTCATTTATGTCTTCAGTAGCAACCAATGGGCCCGGAGCTGAGAGCCACAGATCAAATAGAAAGAGACGGACTCAACATACTGTTGGTTTTAGTCTTTACATAGAATATCATGATAAGGAGAATACACTATAACACCTGATTTATGACAGCAATAGAGTTTAAATGCCCAAACTGAGTAATTATATACAGAATCACAAAGTACCATGTGTTATGCATGTGCATGTGTATGTATGTGTGAAGTAGAAGAGGAAGAGAGAAAGTGAAGCCTGTCACAGTGCCTCACAGCCACCTCACCGTCACCCAGGAGTCTGCGCTGCAACCGTCCATTTTAGAACTCAAGATCCTTCTCGAAATTGTGCCTGATCTCTGTGTTAAATAATACATCAACATTTTTTTTTGTAATGTAAAAAAGCTGACTTTTAGCAGCGTTAGTGGGACAGTAATGCCACCTGACAATCGCTCCCCTAAGTCTTGACTGTGGCCTGCAGGAAAAGAGTCAGACTCCTTGTGATTGACAAGGACAAAAAGAGTAGTCCCACTTCTGTTTTTGAATTGTCAACCACAGCCATGGGATTTGAGAGTGGAGGATGAAACCGTGACTTTGACTACAAGAAGCAAAGGACTTAAGCATGACAAGTGTGATTACAATATCCAGGAAAGTCATTTAGGGCGCCAAGGTAAGAGACAGTCTCAACAGGACATTCAATTATTTATAACACTGGGGAGATAGGGTACGTTCAATGCCAAACAGCTTACAGCCGCTCCAAGTAGGTGTATTCTCAGATACTATAGCAGCACTAACTCCACTAGTTACAGTTACAATAAAACTATTTCATATAAATGGTATGCAACTTCATCTTATCAAAACCCAAGCTATTTGAAGTTGGCCTGTGATGACACTGATAGACCACCGTGTTGCTGTAGCTTCAGAAGCTGTGACTGCAGGCCTAATAGGAAACCTGTGAACTCCGATCAATAGCAGGGAGATGTATTTTTCTTTTACACGGTGTATTAGCTTCAAAATCCACCACATTTTCAACATGTGGGTTTAATTTGATAGCTGCTGGGGAGGTGAATACATATCCTGCTGCTTCCATTCTTAGCTCTATGATTAAGTCCCATGATTATTATGCCTCACTTAACTAGTCAGGAAAAAACAATCAGCAGCAGCTTGGGTGGAAGGTTCAGCATGAAAATGTAGCAACGGTACTGTATTCGTACTTACGCAATAAAAAACTCAAATGTGCACCCACACACACACATACTGTCAGTAAGAAAATGTGTTTATTGAATGGCATCGTAAAAGCATGCATAAAAACATGTTCATTTTATTGTGAGGAATTGTAAGAAGAACAGTACTATCACTTGAGAAAGTGGAAGTGTGAGCTCCAAACTAAATGAAAGTCCTGAAGAAAAACAAAAGACTGTTCAGTCAGTCCGCCTTTTTGTTCTAGAGGAATGAAATGTCTCAATTAGTGTGTGGTTTGCCAAGAACTTGTGTACATTCAAAGCCTCAGAGTACTGACTGTTACCCAGTGAAATACTTCTACAACAGCCATTTGCTTCAGATTATGACCAAATACCTGCAGAATTATTCCCATTCCCATGAGCCTGTTATGAATGTGAAATTGGTCAGCCAGTACCAATTCCTCAGTCCGGCCCTGGACACATGACTCTTCTGTCCCTAGCACACATATTATCCATGAACACACACACATATACATATACATTCAAGCACACTGTAGCCGTACTCAGTGTGCTGCAAATGCAGTTTGAGCAGATGTGAAAAGTATCACTGGTGTAGTCACACACTTTTACAGCGAGCAGAATCGTGGACAGACATCCATACCAGATGCCGTGTGTGCCCTGGGCTCAGAGGCATCACTGCGAGGGGAAAAGCCAGTGCGGGGAAATAAGCACCTGTCATGTGCCAACTGAAGTGTTAAGTGCACAAATTGTGGAGGCGAGGGTGATGTTTCCGCAGGGGTGACAGCTCTGGGTCTGGGTGCCATGTCAGGCCCTGGCATATCATGCAGAGCCCCCCCTCCCCTCCAGCCCACCCCGGGTCCCGCCGCTTGCCGAGGGGCACAATGGCAACTATTATTTACTGGATGTCTGCCTCATTTCCTCATATTCATCCTGGCTGGCCATCACAAGGCCACCGGGGGCACGTTACCCCCCCTTGTGTCATCGCTGAGGGGCGGCAGTGGCAAAACAATCTCTGGCGAGCATTTAGATCATTTATTCAGAGCGCCGGGTGTCAGCCGCAAACCAAATTGCCCACATTTGTGTGCCTGGGTCCTCTCCTTGCGCCTCTCCCTTCAGGTCAGACATGAATGCGAGCAGTGGAAGGTGCATCAGGCTGGGTGTCAGAAGGCCTCTTCAAAAACTAACACTAATGCCACATGAAGGTCTTTCTGTGAACAGTGTGAAAGTGCGAAATGTATGATAAATTGAGCGTGCCAGGGGGGCTTTATGGCTGTGAAGTGCTGTGGCTGGTCGCAGGCATTGTTATGACTATGGCTATTTAGGATCATGGGAGTTGACAGTGCACTACTGGCAGCCATATAAGCCACATTTATCAGGGTTTTGTGCACCAATGAACAGCAGTCACAGTGTCAGAGAATAACACAAAGTTTTGGAACATTTCTGAATTTAACAGAACTTCAAGAACATTAGAAACACCAGTGACCCAGGCTAATGCTATTAGCTAAAAAGCCTCATCGAACAAGATGACAGCACCTTAGAAATACCTTTCTTTTCATCTGACCACCTGTTGTCAAGGTGTTAGCAGCTGAGAGGTGTGAACAAAAAAATAAGTGGATGTATTCAGAGACGAACAGCTAGAGAGATAGATAGAAGGCAGGTAATCATTTTGGGCTAAAGGTTTCCTGAGGTTGAAATAGCGGTACATGACACTGGCTCAGCAGTGCACAAACATCTGCAGGAGACAGATGAGAAGCATGTGAGCCGGTGCAGGACATGCAGTCTTTCCTTTGTCCTTGCCTTTGCTGCCACCCACAGTACAAATACCACCTGGGCTCAGAGCTGCCACAGCACACCCTCAACATGGTGTGGAATGTGATCATGCCTGTTTACAATAAAGACATCTGTGGCTGGTTGGTCCTGAATAATTATTTGAGCACATGACATCACATTTTTTAGTATTTAGTTATTATTATTACCTTTTCATACACGTAACTCAAATGACACATCTTTACAGTTGCACAGCATATATCACACCATCTATCTTTCTTCTTGCTTCACATGTGAGGTCGATGGTTGTTTCCTGCTGCCATCTGCTGGAAGAAACGTATTTTAAAAAATAATCTGTCGCCATGATTTCGGAAAGGGTTTAGAAGAGGTCAAATAAAGATACTGATAAACCAATAAATAAAAACATTTAAAAACACTAATGAATACATGAAATATAATGGATAATATATTAACTAATTAAATTAATAAAACTAAAAACAAACTAAAACAAAAGAAGACAAAAACAGAAAGATTGGCATATTTAATAAACAAATAAATAACAAATAAATTCCACATCACTAAGACCGTATGGGTTTCTCAGCGAATGAGGACGTTTTGATAGCCAGGCTCACAGTATAGTTATCAAGCTACTTACATAATGTTAAGACTTTTGTTTGTTGCTTTGACCTGGGATAACCCTGAACACAGAGCTTCCTTTGAGCTGTCATTTACAGTATTCACGATTGCTTTGGCTCAGTTTTCATACAATGTGCAAAAGTCTTAATGCATAAAGACACACTGACTTGCTGCCACACAATGCTGTTCTTACAGAAGAAGTGCAAAACACGTTTAATCCTCACATATCAGTATTACCAGTACTGTCTACAGCGCAGTGAATCAATGTGGCATGCTTTTTAACAATATTATCCTAGTGAGATGCAGATGCAATGCAGTTTGTCTTCTTTTCATTAAAAATGTTGCAGTGTATTGAATGTCTGTTTTGATGCATTGTTAGAAACAAAAGCACAGTTTTGAAAATACTGAAACAGAAAGCAAATAGATACAATAGAACAACCTTCTTTTTCAAACCTGCGGTCCTTTAGTAGTGATGAAAACTAAATTTGAAAAAATAAAACTGATAAAACTAGGGGTGTAAAGAGGAGGCGTTAAGTCGAGGGGCCAATCGCCCCTTGGCTGCACTTGCTCGGCCCACGCACATTTTCACACTCTGCCTTGATTTTGATCTCAACTAAACACCTGTAAAGCTTGGTGACTGTATCTTGCACAGTGTCTGGAGAGCTACAACTATGATTGTTGTTGTTCTCACCAGTCATGGCCTCCTATGACTCTTGACTGTGCACCATGAAGTCCTCCACAATCTGCCCTGTAGGTTCTCTGCCCATTTAATCTCAATGGATAATGAAACCAATCCACTGCAGTAAGCCTCTCTGTCACATTTGCGCCCCAAGCCAAAGAAACGTAAAGTTGAGTCTGAATCACTTCCAGAGCGAATGGACCGACACGTATTTATTTACTTTGCCAGCCGCAACAACTAATAAACTGGTGTGTTTATCGTGCAACAAATGTATTTCCGTGATGAAAGAATACACCGGGGAGAGGCACTACAGGTCAAGTCACGGCTCGTTTTCTGCCAGATGTCCCGTGGGCTCAGAGGAACAGAGAAGGAAAGTACAGCGACCGTTAGCATCATTTAACAGAGTCAAGTGGCTTTTGGTCGCTTTTGCACAGAACAAGAGCCACAATAGCAGCCCTGCTTTGTTTTAGTTCTCTCCTCTCCTCCACTGTGACTGACTGACTGAGCCCCACGAAGCAGAGGAGAGAATGTGAATGCGCAAAGTAACGCAGTAAACACGGAAACGTGCACATAAACAAGATACATATCATTTAATAAAAGAGCACCTGTTCAATGTGAAAACTGAGTTCTGAATATAAAAAAACCCAAAAGTGTAATTTATCTCACTGACTGAAACAGGCTCATGACAGAAGTCTGATATGTTTGTAGTTCTGTAGGAGTACATCACCTGACTTAATGTGATGCATTCTTAATGTAAATACAAAGACACATTTGCTTTATGATGATTCAAAACAAGCCTACTTACTGTTAAATTGTAAAAATGTATAAGATATGTATGTTATTGTGAGTCTGATGCTACTGTTTCACTATGTTCTATTTGCATTTAGTATTTCATTTTATGGATATGGACTTGTTTTCAAAGCACCTTATGTATGTTTGGAAGGGTTGAGGATATTATAAACAGGGCTACTTACTGGTAATGTGGTGAATACTGTTTTATTATATTCATCTTGTGTTCTACATTAGTGGACATGGACCTGTTGGGAAACAACTCTTGTCTCCTTGGTTTTAAAGATGCAACATTTTGCAATTTTGTGTGAAGCCTTGTAACCATAGCTTTACTACTAGTTTGAATGGACTGGTTGCTTTTTGCAATGAATTAGCCCTGGTGTAGTGTATCTGTAGTGTATCTGTAGTATATCTGTAGTATATCTGTAGTGTATCTGTAGTGTATCTGTAGTATATCTGTAGTGTATCTGTAGTGTATCTGTAGTATATCTGTAGTATATCTGTAGTGTATCTGTAGTGTATCTGTAGTATATCTGTAGTGTATATGTAGTGTATCTGTAGTATATCTGTAGTGTAGTATATCTGTAGTGTATCTGTAGTGTATCTGTAGTATATCTGTAGTATATCTGTAGTGTATCTGTAGTATATCTGTAGTATATCTGTAGTATATCTGTAGTGTATCTGTAGTATATCTGTAGTATATCTGTAGTGTATCTGTAGTGTATCTGTAGTATATCTGTAGTATATCTGTAGTGTATCTGTAGTATATCTGTAGTGTATCTGTAGTGTATCTGTAGTGTATCTGTAGTATATCTGTAGTATATATGTAGTGTATCTGTAGTATATCTGTAGTATATCTGTAGTGTATATGTAGTATATCTGTAGTATATCTGTAGTATATCTGTAGTGTATTTGTAGTGTATCTGTAGTATATCTGTAGTATATCTGTAGTGTATCTGTAGTATATCTGTAGTATATCTGTAGTATATCTGTAGTGTATCTGTAGTATATCTGTAGTATATCTGTAGTGTATCTGTAGTGTATCTGTAGTATATCTGTAGTATATCTGTAGTGTATCTGTAGTATATCTGTAGTGTATCTGTAGTGTATCTGTAGTGTATCTGTAGTATATCTGTAGTATATATGTAGTGTATCTGTAGTGTATCTGTAGTATATCTGTAGTGTATCTGTAGTATATCTGTAGTATATCTGTAGTATATCTGTCGTGTATCTGTAGTATATCTGTAGTATATCTGTAGTGTATCTGTAGTGTATCTGTAGTGTATCTGTAGTATATCTGTAGTGTATCTGTAGTGTATCTGTAGTATATCTGTAGTATATATGTAGTGTATCTGTAGTGTATCTGTAGTATATCTGTAGTGTATCTGTAGTGTATCTGTAGTATATCTGTAGTATATCTGTAGTGTAGTATCTGTAGTGTATCTGTAGTATATCTGTAGTATATATGTAGTGTATCTGTAGTGTATCTGTAGTATATCTGTAGTGTATCTGTAGTGTATCTGTAGTATATCTGTAGTATATCTGTAGTGTAGTATATCTGTAGTGTATCTGTAGTATATCTGTAGTGTATCTGTAGTGTATCTGTAGTATATCTGTAGTGTATCTGTAGTGTATCTGTAGTATATCTGTAGTGTATCTGTAGTGTATCTGTAGTGTATCTGTAGTATATCTGTAGTATATCTGTAGTATATCTGTAGTGTATCTGTAGTATATCTGTAGTATATCTGTAGTGTATCTGTAGTGTATCTGTAGTATATCTGTAGTATATCTGTAGTGTATCTGTAGTATATCTGTAGTGTATCTGTAGTGTATCTGTAGTGTATCTGTAGTATATCTGTAGTATATATGTAGTGTATCTGTAGTGTATCTGTAGTATATCTGTAGTGTATCTGTAGTATATCTGTAGTATATCTGTAGTATATCTGTCGTGTATCTGTAGTATATCTGTAGTATATCTGTAGTGTATCTGTAGTGTATCTGTAGTGTATCTGTAGTATATCTGTAGTGTATCTGTAGTGTATCTGTAGTATATCTGTAGTATATATGTAGTGTATCTGTAGTGTATCTGTAGTATATCTGTAGTGTATCTGTAGTGTATCTGTAGTATATCTGTAGTATATCTGTAGTGTAGTATATCTGTAGTGTATCTGTAGTATATCTGTAGTGTATCTGTAGTGTATCTGTAGTATATCTGTAGTGTATCTGTAGTGTATCTGTAGTATATCTGTAGTGTATCTGTAGTGTATCTGTAGTGTATCTGTAGTGTATCTGTAGTATATCTGTAGTATATCTGTAGTGTATCTGTAGTATATCTGTTGTGTATCTGTAGTATATATGTAGTGTATCTGTAGTGTATCTGTAGTGTATCTGTAGTATATCTGTAGTATATCTGTAGTGTATCTGTAGTATATCTGTAGTGTATCTGTAGTGTATCTGTAGTATATATGTAGTGTATCTGTAGTGTATCTGTAGTATATCTGTAGTATATCTGTAGTGTATCTGTAGTATATCTGTAGTGTATCTGTAGTGTATCTGTAGTATATCTGTAGTATATCTGTAGTGTATCTGTAGTGTATCTGTAGTATATCTGTAGTGTATCTGTAGTATATCTGTAGTGTATCTGTAGTATATCTGTAGTGTATCTGTAGTGTATCTGTAGTATATCTGTAGTGTATCTGTAGTGTATCTGTAGTATATCTGTAGTATATCTGTAGTATATATGTAGTAGTGTATCTGTAGTGTATCTGTAGTGTATCTGTAGTATATCTGTAGTATATATGTAGTATATATGTAGTGTATCTGTAGTGTATCTGTAGTATATCTGTAGTGTATCTGTAGTGTATCTGTAGTATATCTGTAGTGTATCTGTAGTATATATGTAGTATATATGTAGTATATATGTAGTGTATCTGTAGTGTATCTGTAGTATATCTGTAGTGTATCTGTAGTGTATCTGTAGTGTATCTGTAGTATATATGTAGTGTATCTGTAGTATATCTGTAGTGTATCTGTAGTGTATCTTTTTCTTCCACCCCATTATCATTCCAAATTCTGACCTCTACATACAGTAAATGACAAATGTTTTCTCTTTGCTAATTGTATAGGTTTAAGGAAACACCTGTTTCATCCTCTTTGTATTTGTATTTGTTTGACATCATTATCTGATAATGCCCATTTTATTAAAAAAAAAGCAAAACATTTCAGTGATTAAATTAGTGCATGATGATTTGAAACCAAAACGGCACAGGAGTACGGCACTTTGTCTTACGTTTTTTTTTTTTATATTCCAATTGTAAAATATTGAAATATACTTTACAATAAATGATTGCGCAAACAATCACTCAATTAATCACTTCTACTAGACCACCCTTTGTTGAGCGACTCTTTTGTTTTCTTGCAAAACCCTTTTGGATCAAGGACTAATGGGAAGTGTGTCAGGGTGGTGTTGTGGAGTAAAATGTGAGGGCATTGAACTGTCGTGGAGCAAATATGTAGCACATTATCAGAAAGCGTAAAGTGAAGGTATTTAAAAGCATTTTTTAAGTTTGTGGGAGAAATTAATAACTTACATTCGTAACAGTTTACATGTAGTTCTAATGGAACGTTCTCAGAATGATGGCCTCTAGAAAATGTTATGATTCAATAAAGTGTTCCGACCAAGTTGCATTTCACTACACAACTACATCAGGTTTAGGAGAGAATTCAGAAACTCAACTTACTGTGGTCATCATTACATTCATGATGAGTAAAAGGTTCTTGGAGAGCTGTGGCTATACAGTTAAGAGCAACCTGGGAGAGGGTATGTTTGGTAAAGTTATGAATGCATACTCAACTGGACTGAAGAGAAGGGTTGCCATAAAGGTAATAGACAAAAAAAAGGTTGAAGCTACTTACTTGGAAAGGTTTCTGTCTCGGGAAATGGAGATCATCAGGTCTTTGAACCATCCCAACATTGTCAAGACTCTTGACATCGTTGAATCACACCAAAGCAAGGTAATACATATTTTTAATGCATTTATATAAGTGAAAATGAATTAATTATCAAGCAACATGAGGCATATCCAATGATTGCTGTCTGTACAGTGTGAACATGATCTGCTAGTAGCCATTACAGCAGGACTTTTCATGATGCAGATTTAGTTCAATACTCATTCAGCGAGGTTTATCCTCAATTACTTTTATGCTCTACATATGTTTTGTTTTTTTACCTCTGCTGTGATCCTACTTTGAAGCCTGTATGGCACCTGGCCTGGCAGGAAACAGGAATCTCATGAGCTCATTAGGGACCAATTAAAATATTCATGCAAAATGGTGAGAAGAGCTTTTCAATTTTCTGTTAATAGCTTTTTCATGTTGCATCATAGACAATGCCCAGTGCAAATCTTACTTGAATTGTTTCACTAACCACCATTTATTTACACTTTTATAGCTATTTTCTTCTTTTGGATGTGGAGTTCAAATACAAATCATGATTATCTAATTAATTCAGGTACATAGTTCAAATATGTTATTTTTAATAGTCATATACATACAGCATATGTATGATAAATGTAAAGATTTAACACAGAAAATCAAGCAGTCTATACGTTTTCTACCAATCAGCAGTGTAGGCCCCGCAAGCTTCCAGTGTAAAACCAAATGTAAATATTTTTGTGAAATAAACAGACATAGATAGTAACTTTGCGTTACACCCATTTTTTAGTAAGTGTTTTTAATTGGGTTTTATACAAACACAACAAAGTTGACACAGAAATAATGATTGAAGAACCTAAATAGATAAAACAATATAAAACGAACAAACAACAACAAAACAGCTAAAATAAAAATTAATTTACTAGAGGTAAGAGGCATAGTTCCACGTTCCACAAAAGAAACAATAGGCTGCCACACTACATTAGGATCATAGTACATCCCCACAGTGTGTGTCTTATTATTTTTATTTTGAGAAAATGCATGACCTTGCAAATCCATCTGCCAAAAGAAGGGGGGGTCACTCGTCCAATTGAAAAGAATGAGACGCTTTGCCAGAACATCCTTTAGAGATATGAAGCAGGTGTACAATCGGAAAAGATTAAATGAGGCCATGCCTCGCACAAATTAATTAAATTAAAGTATTTTAGACTACTGATCTTGTGATAATGATCAGTTTCCAAATCATTTTCCAGTTATCTTTAAGAGTGATAAGTCTTCCACATCAAATATAACTAACAATAGTGTTTTTGCTGATTAAATAAAAAAATACATAAGCAAAAGCACTACCATGATAATGGTAGGGGAAACACTGTGTGTGATAAAGGTTTGATACTGTATCTATATCTACACAGAGTAATATATAACACATATGAATACATGGTAAGGGCAAGGAACAACCAACCTGATAAATATAAATGTTTTATTGTTACCTCTTATATTAGCTTTCATAAAAAATTTAATAAAACAAAGCCCATTTTTAATTTTTGCTAATTCTTATTTGCCTACCTTCATGAACTAATGTAGCCGATTCTACTCAGGTACTATAGTATATATTGTACACATTTTCAAACATGCCAAATGAGATAAGCAAATGTTTGAATCATCATTCAACAGGACAGAATATAATTAAAGAAAATGAAATGAACAGCTTTTGTTTGTTTTTGTTGTTTATTTGTTGCTTTTTGATTCGCCAGCCAAAAGGCCTGACCTGACTTTCGCACCAGCCACCAGCTAACTTCTGGTTTAGTCCTATGCTAACTTGAATTGGAATTAAATAATTCAATTGTGCGACTCCAAATGTTATCGGACAGAATTGATCAAATTCTGATAGTGAACACATCTTTTCAATGGGGTTGTGATGGTCAAAACTATTTATCCACCAAGTAAGCTACGGTGGAGCCTAAGACGTAAACACAGGTTTAACTTTGTTGGGATTGGCCAGTGAGCCCAACACGCACGCAGCACGCTCTCATGCGCGCTCTAAATGACAGGCACACAGAGAGGCCAGAAAAAGAGACAGACAGGTTCAGACCACAGAGTGAGAAGGTTGGAGTGGATGTATCAACAGACTTTAACAAGGCAGATTTCTGATCACTTCCCATTTCTCTACATTTGTTTCGTTTATGACATGAAGTGGTCATTTCCTAACCTTAGTCCCAACCGGAAACAGAACATACATCTTCCGATTCCTCCTCCGGTTAACACAGTTAGCTAGCTCTGTCAGCACTGTGGCCGTTGTTTTCAGCGGTTAGCCGTGGCAATGTTGAAAGCCGTGTGGAGGCAATCCCTCAATCATAGATAGGCTTTGCTCTGAATTTTGAATTTAGGTATTTTAACCAGAGGCACTGACAAATAATGTTCTCCCGCAGAAAGTGTTGTTAGATTAAAAAACGCTACGTCATAGACCAACATCTATGTATTTTGGTGCTTCATTTGGAAGATTTGTTGGGTATTTGTGGTAGCAATGGAGGAAGTTTAGTAGATGACAACAGACGGCTGTCACTCAAACAAGACAAAAGTCTACAGCCATGCCAGCAGTTCTGTGAGACTGTACTTAGGCACAGCAATGCTTTGAGCTAAATGTTAACATCAGCATGCTAATATGCTCACAATGACAATGCTAAGTTGCTGATGTTAAGCATTTATAATATTTACCATGTTCACAAACTTAGTTTTAGTGTGTTACCATTCTAAAATCCCCATTAGCAGGTATTTGGTCATAAACCAATGTCTTGGATTCATTGAAATGTTGACCTGATGATGGTCCTATATGAAAAAGGTATCACCAAAGGCATTACTATTCACCCTGAAGTTAACATGAATGTACCAAATGTCATGATAATCCATCAAAATAGCTGTTGAGATCTTTCACTTAAAGCCAAAGATGTCAACCTGCTGGAGTAGCTAGAAAGAATCACCAAAATCAGAGGGATTCAACCTTTGGGAACCATGAATGTCTGTCTAATGTTTTCTGTCTAAAAAATGTCTGTGCACTTTTGTATTTCTAGGTCTATGTGGTGATGGAGCTCTGTGTAAAAGGAGACGTCTTGAAGCATATCAATGTCAAGGGGGCCTTACCTGAACATTCAGGCTGCAGGCTTTTCACACAGCTGTGCGAGGCAGTCCAATATCTTCACAACATTGACTTGGCTCACAGAGACCTTAAATGTGAAAACCTGCTGCTGGACAAGCATTGCAACCTTAAAGTGTGTGACTTTGGGTTCAGCAAGAGGCTCACTTACACACACGGGAAGGTGGTACTGAGTGAAACCTTCTGTGGCACCTCGTCCTATGCAGCACCTGAGATTTTGCAATCTTTTCCATACAACCCCAAAGTGTCTGATGTGTGGAGTATGGGTGTCGTCCTGTATATGATGCTATATGCATCAATGCCCTATGATGCCACCAACATTAGAAGAATGGTAGAAATTCAAATTCTGCACATAATCAACTTCCCAAACATTCCATCTGTTTCGTGGGAGGCAAAGGACCTTATCCGAAGCATTCTGCACCCTGTTGTGGAGCAGCGAAATACAATCCAAAACATGTTACAGAGTCCCTGGATGTTGCTCGGAGGGAAGACAGCGATGAAGCCCCCCACACCAAAAGCTACCTCTGGGCAGGAAGGTCCTCCAAATAAAAAGGACAAAGAGGATGGGAAACTTTCAAAAGACAATTCAGAACAAGGGGAAGAACCATCAACTTCTGTCCAAAGACATTGACGTCATTGAAGTGAAAATTAGAAGCTAACAAAACTTAAAAGAAAATACGTTGTGTGTGTGTGTGTGTGTGTGTGTGTGTGTGTGTGTGTGTGTGTGTGTGTGTGTGTGTGTGTGTGTGTGTGTGTGTGTGTGTGTGTATTTGAGAGACAGAAGTAGTTTTACATTTTGAATTAAACTTGAAGCAGCTTAAGGTTTGAATTTATTAAGTTAAAAAAGGTCCCGACTGGTAAAAGGGGCTTACCAACAATGCTCCATTCAGAAACAGAGGCAAAAATGGATGGAGTTTAAAAAACTATAGGTCATATTGGCGATAGGGCTGTAGATTGAAATAAATGTGTCTAATTAATAACGGAATTTTAATTAATTGCTATAACATTTCAAAACCATTAAGGCCATTAATATGTCAACACAAGTCCATGCAACTAACAACTAGAATACTGCCTCACGGTTGTATGCCCACGCCACCCTGTCAAGTTGCAGTTTACATATAATTGGTTCATCTCTTTACCTTATTTCGCCTCCTCATTTCCCTCACTTGCGTGTCTTCCTCACATCTTAGCTCCGCTCTTGTAAGACACGAGCGAGAGATGTTATGGGTGAGATGCTAGGACAGAGGAATCCTCAGTTACGAAAACATCACCTGTCACTGGGCATAACTCAAATAAATCCTTTAGACCAGGGGTAGGCAACTGGCGGTCCGCGGTCCGCGGTCCGCGGTCCGCATGCGGCCTTTGCCCTCACTTTTTGTGGCCCGCGAGTCAATTTCCAGAAATCAATCTGTCGAAGCTCCGCGAGGGTTCTGTCGGAGCTCCGTGAAGGGGGGGTGCAAAGTGGCCTTCTGGCAGTAAGGACACACTTTTTAGCCTGTAACATCTACTCCAGGGATGCCCCGTGAAAATTCAAGTTTTGTTTTTCTTTCTTGCCTGGCGCATTCACATTCCCTCCTCCCCTGTTTCGCTCCCACACACACGCACACACGTTTCTCAAAAAGTAAATTCGTTTTTACAGAGAGAATCCATTAACAGTGACTCCTTTTCCCTGCAGCTTTATTCCATTTACTGGGAGTGTTGCACGTGTAGA
Source organism: Cottoperca gobio (assembly GCF_900634415.1). Lineage (NCBI taxonomy): Eukaryota > Metazoa > Chordata > Actinopteri > Perciformes > Bovichtidae > Cottoperca > Cottoperca gobio. Next base: position 2,550,914 of record NC_041357.1, read on the forward strand.
ATTGATTCTGCTCATGCATGCATGGATTATTACAATTATTTAAAATTCCGTTTTGCTCGTTAATCATTTGTGATTTGATGTCATTTAATAAAGTCACCTCTAATATATATTAGGGCTGTCAAGCGATTAAAATAATTAATCTAATTGATTACAAGCTTTGTGATTAATTAATCTAAATGAATCACATATATCAATATTTGCTGTGAGAAGCATTTCAAAATATTCAAATGGATTTTGGAAGATGAGTGAATCAATGAGTAGCATTATAAACTGGTCAACATGTCTTTTATTTCAATACTCTTTCTCCAATATCTTGTTTGCCATAATTATCTTAAACAACACAGACCAACAGTTTGACATAAAGTGCAATCTCAAATCTGGCATAACATCTTTCATTGCACAATAAACAATAGCCTATGTTGTGGCGGCTTAAAAGTTGTGTCATTTGACGGCATCTGTAAAGCCGGTGTTTTTATTTTTTTTAAATTGCTTTATCTACAGACAATTTCGCGACCCCCCCTGCAGTACCTCCGCGGACCCCTTGGGGTCTCGGACCCCCTGTTGAAGACCTATGGAGTAGGGATTAACGATTTATAAAGAAATATCTCATTTGCGATTATTTTGACTTTGATTCATAATATCAGGGAATGTTAATTTTTTTTTTCTCCAGCCCATAGAGTTCAGAATGATGTTTTAACTAGGGCTGTTGAATTAACGCGTTAATTTCGATTAATTAATCACAGAAAAAATAACAGATTAATCGCGCTTCTAGATGCACCTGACTTTTGATCCGACAGCACGGAGCACGGAGCTCCGACAGCACGGCAGTGGCGGTTCTGGGGGGGGGGGGTTAGCCGTACAAAAAGTACTGATTTTGCGACATCCAGGCAGGGGCGAGACTTTATTTTGATGGGCACACCATGCGGTCAATCACATGCAAGGACAGACTAGGATCATACCATTATGTGAAAGAAGCAAGGGGGGCAGACGCTCCAAAGACAGCAAGTGTAGTGGTACAGGCCAGTGGGACAGGTACACACAGAGAGACGGGGGATTTAAATGCAACAGGTCGGGAGAAAGTGAAGAAATTAGCGAAAACCCAAAAAGAAGCACTGCACTTTTAATAATAATAATAATAATAATAATAATAATAATAATAATAATAATAATAATAATAATAATAATAATAATAATAATAATAATAATAATAATAATAATACTTTAGACTTGTATAGCGCTTTTCTTGTAACTCAAAGACAATTGTATCTAAAGTGTCATAATGTTAAGACTTTAGCCTTTATTTATTTGATCTGTTTGCTGTGGTTCTGTGTTAAGTTGTTCATTTAAAGGTTTGATTAAATGTTAAACAATAGGAACTGTGTATTTTTTTGTAACGAAAACAAAGCATAAAAATAAGACTTTCATGAAAACACTGAGTGAAAAATTGCTTACGAACACACCAACCATTTATAATTTCTAAATTAGGCTAAAATTAGAAGTCTCCGAGTGATACTAAATGAAGAGCAATTTGGGAGCCATAAGAACCAAAAGAGCTGAATCTTTGAAAAGAGCCGGACCTCCCATCACTAGTATGAACGGTCTGACTCGTTACCATGGGAACCTAAATAAAAACACATGCCATGATTGATCAATGGAGAGATGCTGTCATCAGTCAGGAACATACCAATCATGGTATTGTTATTGTTGTGCACGATTATTTATACTTATCTAAAAATATTGAAGGCTTGAACATTGCTTCCTCTTTTGTCCCGGGTTGAATGTACCTCTGACAAAACACTTGGCCCCAGCCCCAGCCAGGCCCCCCTGAGTGATATTGGTCTAGAACCGCCACTGCACGGAGCTCCGACAGCAATTCAGATTAATTGTTCCCTAAATCAGAGCTAATTTAACTATTTATTTAAATCACACAAAAACCACGTTTAAAAGGCCCCCCCCTCAAGTGGGCAAGGAAAAACTCCCCAGACCCTTTAACACAGTGGTCCTCAACTACCGGTTACCATTTTTTCCCTGAGATAATCATTAAAAAAAATTATTTCCAATCTTGATTGATATATCTTGATATATACTTCATCACCGGCGATAATGTATTTTAGACAGTGGAGGGGCATCTCATACACACTCTGGAGACCCCCCCACATGATGCATCAGGAGACAGTAGGGGCTTTATTGTGGCAGCCCATCCAAGTCCAGCAGCAAACTTTATCTGTATATACTGTAAATGTTATATTGTTTTATAATACTTTTCTGTTTATAATAATCATTCAATCATTAATTTCCATTCATTGATAAGTCATTTTCTATTGAAATAGGTTTGAAAGTTCAGGTGTTAAAAGTTCTACTTTAAAAGACTAATTTAGGTTGGATGGCGGCAGCCGAGCAGCATCGTACAGCAGCTCAAAACAGCTAGCTTAACTACCATCGCCGCTAACGTCCCGTAACTTAACCTATAATTTTAGCGAAAATGTTATGTTTTAAGGTTCTTTCATTTTATAACATTTGTATCGTTAGCTGTTCGAGCTGATTGAAACCCAATACTTACATTTAAAAGTATATCGAAAATTAATTTGTAGTTGTAAACATATTTAGGGTGTTTTATTTACTTTTTGTCTCTCCCACAATGTTATTCCTCTCTCCTACAGTGTCCATTACAATTACATGATGCAAATGGCACATTATGCAAATTAGGCAATGGCGTCATTTAGCGACTTTTAGGACAGCCAATAGCTACTTTCCTTATTGAGGAGTTGGCAACACTGACTTTAGCTAGGCAAGCTAACAACATGCTTCAAGATGTCTCTCTCAAAAGCCAAAGAAACGTAAGGTTGATTCTGAAAATTGTCAATTCCAGAGCGAATGAACGGACAAATATTTATTTATTTTGCCAGCCGCAACAAGTAATAAACTGGTGTGTTTATCATGCAACGAATGTATTTCCGTGATGAAACAATACTCCGGGGAGAAGCACTACAAGTCAAATAACGACTTGTTTTCTGTCAGTTTTACCGTGGACTCGGAGGAACGGAGAAGGAAAGTACAGGGACCGTTAGCATCATTTGAAGTGGCTTTTGGTTGCTTTTGAACGGAACAAGAGAGAGCCACGAAAGCATCCCTGCTTTTATCTCCTCTCCTTTCCTCCACTCTGTGTCTGACTGACTGTAGGTGTGTGCGCACGTATGTGTGTGTGTGTGTGTGTGTGTGTGTGTGTGTGTGTGTGTGTGTGTGTGTGTGGGTGTGTGTGTGGGTGTGTATGTGTGTGCGTGAAACCACTGATATTCCTCAGCGGCAGCTGCTCCTCTTCCCAGATGGATACATTTGTTTAAATAATTCTGTCACACTCAGTCACACTCTGTCACACCCTGTCACACTCTGTCACACTCTGCCATACTCTGCCATACTCTGTCACACTCAGTCACACTCTGCCATACTCTGTCACACTCAGTCACACCCTGTCACACTCTGCCACACTCAGTCACACCCTGTCACACTCTGCCAGACTCTGTCACACCCTGTCACACTCTGCCATACTCTGTCACACTCAGTCACACTCTGTCATACTCTGTCACACTCAGTCACACCCTGTCACACTCTGCCATACTCTGTCACACCCTGTCACACTCTGTCACACTCAGTCACACCCTGTCACACTCTGCCAGACTCTGTCACACTCTGTCACACTCAGTCACACCCTGTCACACTCTGTCACACTCAGTCACACCCTGTCACACTCTGCCATACTCTGTCACACTCAGTCACACCCTGTCACACTCTGCCATACTCTGTCACACCCTGTCACACTCTGCCATACTCTGTCACACTCAGTCACACTCTGCCATACTCTTCCACACCCTGTCACACTCTGCCATACTCTGTCACACTCAGTCACACTCTGCCATACTCTGTCACACTCAGTCACACTCTGCCATACTCTGCCACACCCTGTCACACTCTGCCATACTCTGTCACACCCTGTCACACTCTGCCATACTCTGTCACACTCTGCCATACTCTGCCATACTCTGTCACACTCTGTCACACTCTGTCACACTCTGCCAGACTCTGTCACACTCAGTCACACCCTGTCCCACTCTGCCAGACTCTGTCACACTCAGTCACACCCTGTCATACTCAGTCACACCCTGTCACACTCTGCCAGACTCTGTCACACTCAGTCACACTCTGTCCCACTCTGCCAGACTCTGTCCCACTCAGTCACACTCTGCCAGACTCTGTCACACTCTGCCAGACTCTGTCCCACTTAGTCACACTCTGCCAGACTCTGTCACACTCTGCCAGACTCTGTTACACTCAGTCACACCCTGTCGCACTCATTCACACCCTATCACACTCTGCCAGACATCTGTCACACTCTGTCACACTCTGCCAGACTCTGTCCCACTCTGCCAGACTCTGTCACTCTCTGCCATACTCTGTCACACTCTGCCAGACTCTGTCACACTCAGTCACACCCTGTCACACTCTGCCAGACTCTGTCACACTCTGTCACACTCTGCCAGACTCTGTCACACTCAGTCACACCCTGTCACACTCTGCCAGACTCTGTCACACTCAGTTACACCCTGTCACACTCTGCCAGACTCTGTCCCACTCTGTCACACTCTGCCAGACTCTGTCACACTCAGTCACACCCTGTCACACTCATTCACACCCTATCACACTCTGCCAGACATCTGTCACACTCAGTCACACCCTGTCACACTCTGCCAGACTGTCACACTCTGTCACACTCTGCCAGACTCTGTCACTCTCTGCCATACTCTGTCACACTCTGCCAGACTCTGTCCCACTCTGCCAGACTCTGTCACTCTCTGCCATACTCTGTCACACTCTGTCACACTCAGTCACACTCTGTCACACTCAGTCACACTCTGTCACACTCATGTCACACTCTGTCACACTCTGTCACACTCATTCACACCCTGTCACACTCTGCCAGACTCTGTCACACTCAGTCACACCCTGGCACACTCTGCCAGACTCTGTCACACCCTGTCACACTCTGCTATACTCTGTCACACCCTGTCATACTCTATCACACTCTGCAATACTCTGTCACACTCTGCCAGAATATGTCACACAGAGCCACACAGAAGTCTCACAGAGCCACACAGAGTCACACACACACTCAGAGACTGTGTGTGAGAATTATTTTTATGACATCAGTTAACATTCTGGAATGGAATTGTGTCCATATGAGGCAATATACTTTAAAACTATTGTATGTACTCCAGCTTTATACGTTTTGTAGTCATTTTGTGTCTCTTTGTTATTGGAGACTTTTGGAGACTTTTCTGGTCTTTTGGAGACTCTGACTTATCGTTCTGCAGTTACTGTCCTCAACGAGCAGCGGGTGCTGCCGTGATAAAAACAAAAATTAAAACATAATATATATTTTTAAATACATATGTTATTTTATATATATATATATATATATATATATATATATATATATATATATATATATAACATTTATATCGGGGCTGTCAATATATCAGATTTTCATTACATAATTATTGTGGCATAATTAATACAGGTAGATCAGCCTATTAATTAATTGCCCACCCCTGCTTTAGACCCTGTACAATTTAGTTTATACAAGTTTAATGAAATTAATTCATGCATCTGTTTTTATTCATGGGCTTCAATGTATTATTTTCAGGTCCTGTACCTATTAGTTTCCATGTCTGAAATTTACATTTTAATACGAATATATTATTATTGTTAATAATAATAATAATAATAATAATAATAATAATAATAATAATAATAATAATGATAATAATAATAATAATAATAATAAAAATATTCCTCTGAAAGCTTCCTCGACTCCTCCGCACGCATTGAAGGATTTTGGACGTGGCGTGTCTCGATTGATTTCCCGGTCATGTTATCGAGGCGAGAGGACAGAGGAGTCGAGGAGGGACATTGGGATGAACCCCATGTCTACATGAGACTGGGATGGAAGTGAGGTCACAGTGAAGTTTGACCACCAAAATCTAATCAGTTCATCTTTGAGTCCCAAGGTGTGTTGCAATACCCATACTACTATACTTTTTAGTGTGCTAGAAAAAGATTAAGTATGTCCCAATACTTTGACCTTTTTGCTCATATCAGCTGCGCAAAGAAGATCTGTTTTCTGGAAAAACAGCATGAACGGTCGGTCACATAATGAAGGGTCTTCAAAGACGGGTTTTGGGATCACAGATTTTATTCGACATTTTTCAAACTATGTTTGGGTATATTTGATCTTTGAACATTAAATTCTGTGAATCTTGGCTACTTGTCCAGAAGGAAGAAGGTAGAAAATATTCATACAACAATCTGTCACATAGCAACCAAGCAGTTCTTTCAACAGTAACTACAACATCAGTTTGGATCAACTAATGAGTCTTAAGGATTTTTTTGGGACAACCTGATAATAATGAATTACAATAATCCAGTTTAGAAGAAACACATGCATAGACTAGTTTTTCTGCATCATTTTGAGACAGGATGTGCCTGATTTTTGTAATGTTAAGCGGTCATTGAAATTTGTTTCATGTGGGAGCTAAAGGACATATCCTGATCAAAGATAACTCAGAGATACTCGATCACATTCTACTCCAATTTATGTGATCCAGTATTAACTTTTAAACTTCCTCTTGAGGAGGTAAACTTTTAAAATAACTGCCTTTTTTGAGATAATCAAGTTCCTCGACAGGAACGTTAAGGGACAGACTCAACCTGATAGATTTTTATGATGCTGCTAAATTTCTCTCAGGACACTAATTAAAACTGTCTGCCAGGAAGTCTCTATTTTCCTTACTGTGCTGTTGACTGTTTATTCAATATTTTTATTACTTGGCCATATTGCTCCATTAATTCGGCCAACAAGTTTTTCTCCAAGGAGGGGAAATTAGAGCTTCTCTGCAAAGCCTTCATAAATTATGCTAACTGACTTTTTAGTTCGTTTCGCAAACAATGTAACGTTTTGCTAAAGAATACAGAGCAGTCTACCCCACCCACAAACCTCTATTATAGTCTACTTAGTAGAGGTTCCGATAGCACGCAAATCAATTTATTAATTAACTTTGAACTGGGTTAGCAAGCTTTATTTAATTTTGGTAACATCAATAAACAGAGATTAGTTTCAATTTGTGCAACAGAGCCCTGCCTAATTTTAAACATAAACTCTGATTAGAACTAATCTTAGATTAAATTAATCCTTGTTGGTGCAACCCAGCCTGAATATATTTTTAATGAGACACAGGGACTAGTACTTGTTCCAGACATTTCCATTTAGTAGTAAATCAAATAGTTTGTCACCGGTTTCTCCTCTGCTGTTGCACTCCTCTGGTTTAGACACAGAACTGCCAAAACCAGCTCTGTCAAGTAGAGGAATCAGTGGAGCATGTTATTTATTCACTGCCCAAAGTACTATTGAGAAAGAGAAACAATACATATACAATACAACAATTGGGAAGCTTGGAGTGGAAGAACTGAATCTAAAAATGTATTGAAAATCTGGTGAGGGAGAAGAAATGGAGCTGATCAAAAATAATTGAATGTTCAGTGAAGTGTGTGTATGTATGTGTGTGTATGTATATATATATATATATATATATATATATATATATATATATATATACAGTATATCTCAAAAGTGAGTACACCCTTTAGATTTTTGCAAATATTCTGTTATATCCTTTCAGGGGATAACATTATCCTACTGAAACTTTGATATAACTTAAAGTAGTCAGTGTGCTGCTTGAATAACAGTATAGATTTATTGTCCTTTGAAAATTACTCAGTACACAGCTGTTAATGTCTAAACAGCTGGCAACAAAAGTGAGTACACCCCATAGTGAACATGTCCTAATTGTGCCCAATGATGTTGTTTTCCCGCCCTGGTGTCATGTGACTCGTTAGTGTTACAAGGATTCAGGTGTAAATGATAAGCAGGGCTGTTAAATTTGGTGTTTTGGGCACAATTCTCTCTGAATGCTGGACAACATGGCACCTCATGGCAAGGAACTCTCTGAGCGGCTGAAAAAAAGGATTATTGCGCTTCACAAAGATGGCCTTGGCTATAAGAAGATTGCCAACACCATGAAAATGAGTTGCAGCACAGTGGCTAAGATCATACAGATGTTTTCCAGGACAGGTTCCACTCGGAACAGGCCTCGCCAGGGTCGACCAAAGAAGTTGAGTCCACGTGCTCAGCGTCATATCCAGAGGTTGGTTTCCAAAAATAGACGTGCGAGTGCTTCCAACATTGCTGCAGAGGTTGCAGAAGTGGGATGTCAGCCTGTCAGTGCCCAGACCATACGCCGCACACTGCATCAAATCGGTTTGTATGGCCGTCGCCCCAGACAGAAGCCCCTTCTGAAACCGATGCATAAGAAAGCCCGCAAACAGTTTGCTGAAGACAATGAATCCAAGAACATGAGTTACTGGAACCATGTCCTGTGGTCTGATGAGACCAAAATAAACCTGTTTGGGTCAGATGGTGTCCGGCGTGTGTGGCGGCACCCTGGTGAGGAGTACCAAGACAAATGTGTTTTGCCTACAGTCAAGCATGGTGGTGGCAGCATCATGGTCTGGGGCTGCATGAGTGCTGCCGGCACTGGGGAGCTGCATTTCATTGAGGGACACATGAATTCCAATATATACTGTGACATCCTGCAGCAGAGCATGATCCCCTCTCTTCGGAAACTGGGCCGTAGGGCAGTTTTCCAACATGATAATGACCCTAAACACACCTCCAAGATGACAACGGCCTTGCTGAAGAAGCTGAAGGTTAAGGTGATGGACTGGCCAAGTATGTCTCCAGACCTAAACCCAATTGAGCACATGTGGGGCATCCTCAAGAGGAAGGTGGAGGAGTGCAAGGTGTCCAACATCCGTGCGCTCCGTGATGTCGTCGTGGAGGAGTGGAAGAAGATTCCAGAAGCAACCTGTGCAGCTCTGGTGAATTCCATGCCCAGGAGGGTTAAAGCAGTGCTAGATAACAATGGTGGTCACACAAAATATTGACACTTTGGGCACAATTTAGACATGTTCACTATGGGGTGTACTCACTTTTGTTGCCAGCTGTTTAGACATTAACAGCTGTGTACTGAGTAATTTTCAAAGGACAATAAATCTATACTGTTATTCAAGCAGCACACTGACTACTTTAAGTTATATCAAAGTTTCAGTAGGATAATGTTATCCCCTGAAAGGATATAACAGAATATTTGCAAAAATCTAAAGGGTGTACTCACTTTTGAGATATACTGTGTGTGTATATATATATATATATATATATATATATATATATATATATATATATATATAAATAAACAGTATATATGTATATATATATATATATAAATAAACAGTATATATGTATAAATAATTTCTTTTCCTTGATAAGGGGGTAGATCATTCTGGTCCACACTTTAACACAGTAGGTGGCAGTAATGCACCTTAACGCTGTTTGCCACCTGCCATAAATACAAAAAAGAAGAAGTTCCTGGGGTATTTCAGTTGTGGTCAGAGCCTGAAACTGAGAGAAGCCAGTGCGGAGAACTGTTTTTACACTAAATAAATATAATAAATAACAAGTTACAAGTTATTTATTATATTTATTCATTTTTTGCAAGCATAATTTGTATTCAGTTATTTTTTCCCCAGGTTTGCACTTACATATTACATAAATACTTTTCATATAATATAAGCTAGTCAGAACCAAAAATACTTTTTTATTTTATTTAGTTTTTATTGTGTTACAGACAGTAATCCCAGGTGCTCCATCGCTCCAAAGCCCAAACAGTTTGTAGGGTTAATTTATTCCGGGCCTTATTAACAGTTTTCCAAAAAGAATAACAAATAAAAATGAATGAATAAATAGCAATAAGGTATTAAATTAAAGGGAAAACTAAAAATGTTGACAGTAAAAATTGTCAAAGAAAAGTACACCAGACTTAAACTATCATGGAATGTTGCTCTAAAAGTAATTTATTAAATGTTAAATCAGTTTATAATCTTTTATTAATCTGCACATGTTATGGATAAATATCGAATTCCCTTATGCAAGTGGAAAACAGCCAACCATCTTAATATGTTAATTAATTATTTACCACAAGATCTTCATTTGTCTTTTTTCTCTTATCTTTTATGCCAAACATTCTCAAATTGCAGTTACATTTTATCTTCTTTAACTTGTTTCCGAAGTAGCTGAACTAACAAGTAGGATTTGTAACTAGTAACTACTGCTACCACTTGTCTGCAGAAAAGCTCAAGGAAGGATCAGAGTGGCTGCCAACTGTCATTAAACTGTGGGGTGACCCAAATGGAGAAATATAAAATTGTCCGATTAAGAGCAGGAATGTGCAGTCGCTGAAATATGGGTTACTTGATCGTTTCCATTGATACGTGTTATATCAATTCATTTGTAAAATTAGGGCAACTTTCGCCATGTGTTATTATACTCATATGTTGGATTAAGTTACATCAAACATTACATTTTCACTTTTTGCAAGGTGTTTTAGTGGAGTAGAGACAACACTTGTCCGTCTTTTTACTCTCGGTTTCAAAAAAACAAGTTAAAGACGAATACAAGTTAAATAAATATTGAAGACATGTGCGCCAGCAGTTACTTTTATTTCGATGACCGGAAGTTTGGTTTCTCCTATTCTGAGAGACTTGCGTTTCTTCCAGGTACACTACTCCTACGTAGACCATTCTCGGTTACGCTTACACCTGAATTTGTGCGTAAGAGGATAGCCCTCTCCCAGGCCCTTTTTTCCGCGTTTTTTTTAATTATTTATTTCCGTGTAAACTGCAGTCTTGATATAAAAACATTGATGGTCGATAATTTAGCCCTGCGTTGAGGGCCCCGGGGAGAACTGCAAAGGATTATAAAGTCATCTCAGACCTCCATTTTTATCCAGCGACATGGCTCGACCACGACCGCGGGAATACAAGGCAGGAGATTTGGTTTTCGCTAAAATGAAGGGATACCCGCACTGGCCGGCGAGGGTGAGTCTCAGATGCGGCCGGGCTGGGAGCACAGGGAGGCGGGGTTGATTTACACAATACAGCCGCTGCTTCGCCGGGGTGTTAGGAGGGATGCTACGGTGCACCGAGCTGCGATGGGGCTGACTCCTCAGCCACATTTATCTGTGTATTTCTGTTTTTAAAAGCCTCTGTTTTCTGCCAGGTTTGACTAAATGTAGAAATGTTAAAATAATGAAAAAACGTAACATTTATTGAGCTCCATTTTCTCAATACGTTTGCTGCTCCATTCAGCTCTTGTTTGAGTTATAACGCAATTTCTCATGTTAATAATTTCCACTAATTAGTTCAACATGTGTTTTTATTTAATGTTTGCATTTATCTGTCACACATGGAATAACTAAGCCAGTAGTTGACCTCAGGTAACCGGAGCGCCTCTGTTTCAACACTGCTATCAAAACACCCGTGTCATTTGCAATACATTATTCCATGTATTATACACTATAGACACTTAATATCAGGCAGAGTATGGCCTCACATTCATTGGAGCACATGGGCTATCATGTTATGAGTTACTGTGGATTTCCACTGTGGAATTATTAAATTAAATTATTAAATTATATTAAATTACTTGGAGCATCTCTGCCATTATACAATGCAAATAACTGAAGCTACTATGGTTGACATTAACAGATGACTGGTATTCTAGATACATTCTAAAGAAGGAGGAGTATAATAATATCATATTGAATAATATGAATAATATTCAGTCAATAGTTTGTCTCTCCCTGTCCTTCAGATTGATGAGCTTCCAGAAGGAGCTGTCAAACCGCCCGCCAACAAGAACCCCATCTTCTTCTTTGGGACCCATGAAACGTAGGCATCTTTTTTACCCCAGGATGTGCAGCTTTCCTCTTATTTATAGTATTTAAAAGGATACTGCCATACTCATTACTATGGATGTTATGGAGTTGTGATACAGCTGCACCATATTGGGACTCTAATCGATTCAGTTAGACATTGCTGCCACATGAAGTTTTGATGTTTGAAAAAAGTTGATATCCCTGACAAAGCGAAACCCCTGGAGTTTGCTCTGATGTCATCAAGTGACCTAATCATGGGACATTGGTCATGTGGCACATGTGGCAAACATATACCATCACATGTTATCATGTGACCTAGATAACAGCTTCTAACCCTGCTTTTCAATCACCAAAATCTGATAAACTCCTATAGTATAAAACAAAAAGGTTGATTGAGATCAACATATATATGATCAAATAATAAGTGAACAAGCATATTAATTAGAATATACAGACACATTTGACAGCCAAATAAATGGGACAGCTAAGGTTTTACTTCTATAGGTTATTACAGTTTGACACTCATAGTGTTTTGGTATGAAGCTGCAACATTTGCTATCTTTAAATTTGGAAACTTTTATGTATGTTCCTGCCAAGTATAACTCCTGAAACATCTTGTGGTTTTCCAGACTGTTTTAGTAATTGTAGTAGTAGTAAATGTCTCCGCCCTCTTCTTTAGTGCATTCTTGGGCCCGAAGGATCTTCTGCCCTACAAGGAGTATAAAGACAAATTTGCCAAGTCTAACAAGAGGAAAGGCTTCAACGAGGGCCTGTGGGAGATCGAGAACAACCCCGGAGTCAAATTCACAGGCTATCAGGTCAGTCAGCAGTCTATTATGTCCGTGGGCCAGAGAGTAGACAGAGGGAGAACATGAGGGGGAAGCAGAGATGCCAGACAGGCTTGAGGCTCAACAAAGCCACATTGTTGCCTCGCCAAAAGTGTAAGACACAAATGAAAGGGCTGTTTAAAGTAGATAGCAATTGAGTAAGAACGATGGATTAATTTGTCTTAACGTGCACTCACACATTTATAAGTGTCAGTTACTGTGGAACTAGCCATTTCTGCTTTAAGCTTTGCAACTAAAATGTTGGGCATCTTTGGTACACAGGCCATCCAGCAGCAGAGTTCATCAGAAACAGAAGAGGGGGGAAACACTGCTGATGGCAGCAGTGAAGGCGAGGAGGGCGACTCTGTTGTGGAGGAAGATGACAAGGAAAAGCTGAAGGGAGACAAGACCGGATCCAAAAGGAAAAAGACAGCCACCTCCAAGGTACTTTACTTCATCTGGTGAACACGGGAGGACAGTTCAGGTACAAGAAGAGGCTACATCCTGTGATTTTAGAAGCCATCTTTCATGTCTTGATTTCTTCTTTGAGATGTGGCATGAACCGTACAGACAGAGGTCATCAGCTGTGTATCATTTGTGGCACTCTCGTGATACTCCTATTACATATCAACGAACTGTGAGGTTGAAGGCATAGTTGAAGTATTTTGGGTTGATACACTTCCGTTTGACCGCCTCTAAAAGGAACAGTGTTTATGCCTGTTCCAAATGACCACACCTGCATGTGGGATTAAACCCTGCCCTCACCGTCGCACTACATGACATCCTTCATTACCATGAACACACACGTTGTACTTTATTTTGCAGCAAATGTGGATTAATCTGCCACTGAAACAGGTCCCCAGTAAATGCACTATTTGCTCCTCTTTGAGTAACGTTTGGTTTTTCTTGGGATTTGTTGACAGTAAGAGAAGTATAACTTTATACCAGCCTGTCCTCCAACATACTGTATATCTGATGCATATTTGCAGAGGGACATATAACATATTACAGATACTTAGGATGTTTATTTACACAATGTTGGGGTTTGAGTTAAGGATTTTTTAAATATAGCAACCTGGCTAATTTCCTTTATTATTTTCTTCCTGCTTAAAACTAGTCTATAGCTTCACTTTGTGGCATTTATCTGAACATGTTAGTCTCTTTCTCCGTTCCTGATTCCTTTACGTCATTACGTCGCTCTCTTCTCTTTGACCTTGCCTTTATTTTGAGAAAATAAATAAATAAAAGCTTTGAGCTTTGAAGGGATGGAGTGCTGCAGAGCACTGCCACAGCATGTTACTGTATTAGTGTGAAAGCCATTGCTGCTGTAAATGGAAGCAGGTTGAAAGAGTCACATGCATCCTGCTCCTCACTTAGCAACCACTGTTGCCTAGCAACTGGGCTCCATTACGCACAGCACATGTGGTGCATCCGAAGGAATTTGGCACTGTTGTGGAGGGGTTAGCTGAAGTGTGTATGTTCTGTCACATCATTGAAACACTGTGTGTGTGTGTGTGTGTGTGTGTGTGTGTGCATGTACAAGAGGCACATGAAGAAACTGGAATCTCCTGAGCTTCTGTGTTGGTGTATGGGCTTCTAAGAGGGAGACAATCATTTCTTTCTTTTTTAACCCCTTTGGTGGCAGCCTCCGGTATTGAACTCACAACCTTCCGATGTTCTATTTGGTAGCCTGATCACTAGACCACCACCACCACCCTTACACACAGCTCAAGAACGAACGAGTCCTTGTCAAGTTTGCTGGATAGAAAGATAGTTAAATATAAATAGCTGGAGATGAATCATCACTAGCTCTGTCCCAGTATTAAAGGGGAACTCACCAATGTTACACATACATCAGTCTGTTTACAGGTATTACTGCACATGTGAAAACAAGTTGGATAAAGCCTTTTGTAGCTCCAGAGGGAGCTGCACGAAGTATGATGAATTGCTTCAAGTCATGAGAGTTGGGGCTGAAGACTATCTGAAGTCACTCCCTATTTACTATATTCTGCATGTGTACATTGATCCACTTTTCATGAATTGTGCCTCGAATTATACCACAACTTTATAACACATTCACATTCAAATATTTATTATTTAGTTGTGACCTATATTACTTTGGTTTCACAACAAATAAAACATTTTTTACCAGCAGTAATAGATTTGCCAGTTGATGTAATAATGTGTTGAATTATGAGAAAGGCGCTGCTTGTCACAGGGACACTGAGTGCAGTAAAGTCATCTAAGCCTGCTTGATAGCGTGAATGGTTATTGTCCTCTTCTAACTCTGTTAGTTTATCCTCTGCAAAGAGTGATGTGCTGTCAATTCTGATGCTCAGCATGTATTCCTGCATGCTGATCCGTGTGTCTGTGGCAGAAATCCCCCAAGCTGTCGAGGATCTCATCTGGAGAGGATGACCTGGAGAAGGATGGGAAAGATGAAGACCAGAAGGGCGGCTTAGAGGGAGCAGAACCCAACAACGAAATCATCCAAAATACCACCGACAGTAAGGTGAGATTCATAATCGCTTACACTAATCATTCATCGGTGCTCTCTCAACACAGGTGCACAGGTCAAAGTGGCAATCCTTAACATTTCAGTCCTGGTGGATTTAGGAGCGCCTTGTTTACTGGAGGTAACGGCACATTAAATACTACAGGTCCCAGAATATTTGGGGCAGCAAAACAAACTATTGTTGTTTTACCAGTAATAAAGAAGTTAATATTAATAACAATAATCAGCATTTTTCCATCATTCTGTGAGCAACCGTGGTCTGATTTGATGCTGCACACGGCATCGGCCCGCGAAAAGCGAAGGTAGTTGGCCAGCTCGCTGTGCGGCCTGTCACCAACAGCTCACTGTGGCTCTTCCTGACTCTTCCATTATCCAATACCATTTGGATCCTCTGTCGATAAGGCCTAAAGCGACCGCTGTCTTATTTTGTAGAAGCATTTTTGCAGAACGATTGCATTTTCCTGTGACTTCATAATAATAGTCAACTTGTGTTTTGCTGAAATGCTTAAATGCTGTTAATGTGCAGCTGCAGCAGTAAGAAATTTTCAGTTTGCATTAGGCACCACAGACTCCCAGCTCCTAATACTGCAAACCAGGGCTGTAGTCAAGACCACCCTCATGGAGTCAAAGTCAAGTCCAACACCAGGTCCAGTCCAGAGCGAGTCCTGTTCAAGGCCATAATAGACAATAGTGTCTTTCCAATGCTAACCCTCTGCTAACAATGCTAATAACCAGCTTGGGTAACAGCTCATTTTGGTTAATGCAGGCAAAACATTAAATAACAAACAAGTTGTAACAAAGGTATAAATAGCAATTATAGTGACGTTAAAGTAGATTACTGACCCGTAACACTTACGTTACGAGTCCAACAAGGCCCGATCCAAGACAAGTGCAAGACTAACTCTTAACAGACGAAATGAAAGTCTTGGAGATTATTACTCTTAAGGATGATGTTTCGTAATCCCTTGCTTCAAATCTCACAGTTTTTGAGTGGCATTCTAAATGATCATGTCAACATATATTATAATACAAATAACATTGTGTCTTTTTTATGGCTTACTATTGGTCTATCACTGCAGTTACTAATATGAATACTGTGCTTTCCACTAGGAACACAGTTACAGTTATTTAGCTATTGATTTCTTTGTTTTAATTACTTCATTGTATTTGACATTTCTCCTGTTCCCAAAGCACTTTGGTCAACCTTTGACTCAACGTAATACTCCTAACAACAATGGCAATAATAACCCTTCCTTTATTATTGTGTCCCCCAGAAGCAGCTGCTCATAGAAGAACATTAAGTGAAGACATGTTTGAAAGGAAATCATTCTTTGTAGCTGTGATGTTGAGAATGTGAATCTACAACATGACTTCTCATCAGCACCATCTACTGGCCGCCACCATCACCTCAACTTCTCTGTAGGACTTCCAGTGTGTGATTGTATGAAACAAACTGGCGCTGGTATCATATGGAGGCCGGGGAATAACTGGGCTTTATGTCACACGTATTTTTCTGCGCTTAATGCCAAGGGCCTTGTCAGAAATCAGAGCAAAGGCTTTGTCACCTTTAACTCTCTAAAATAGACCGATCAAGATTTTGAATCACTTTTATCCAGTGACTCTGAATGCTTGTAAGTTTATATTGTTAAATACATGTGAAGAATAGGATACTTAAAGGGGCATTAGGTACTTGAATTTACTTTCCATGTTCTATTGGCAGCAATGAGTCATTGTGATAATAGTAGTTGGGTTTATATGGAGCCTTTTCTCTACTAGGCTCAGACTACAATAGCCCAAGCAGAATATAAATGATATTGTAAGGTATGCCCCTTACAGAACCTGTTAAGTGACATGTATTTGTTAAGCAATTGTTGGGTGGTGTGGTTTGCTCCCTTTCTCTTCCTTATATAATCTTTAATAACTCAATCTGTCGCTTCACTGGAAAACATAGCAGTGAACTGTCCACCTTTTTCAAAGATTTGCCCGTTTTTGGTTGTGCATTATCCTGGAGCACATAATTACACTCTACCAGAACACAACAAATATCATTCGTTGGATCATTTCATACAAAATGGAAAACAATATGTGTTGCCAAGTAACAATGCAAAATCACAATTTCAAAATGTGTTTTGGCTTGAGGCTGTTCGGTAGCAGAAATGTATTTTCTGTTGGTAAGCAGTTGAATATAAAACTGGGTATTTATTGAGCTGACAGAGTCTTCCAAGATTTACATTTTAGTAGTTTGTGAAATCTGTCAAAATAAAAATACAGTATCAGTGCATCTCTACTCTAGGTGACAGGATGTGATACAAGGATGTCACTTTAAGGCTTTAACAGTGGCTAGTGTTCTTCTCAGTGCTTTGAGATCACATAGTGTAGATAGCCATCATCCAGTATTTATGCTGGCCCGTGCATACATATGTGTATCGCATCTCTCATTATCATCTGACTGTAGAAATGCATTTGATAAGTTCTCCATATATATACTCTTACATCTATGATATATGTCGGGTATTGCAGTGTACTGATCACTCTAGTTGTAGCTTGAAATAGCTTTTTTTGCAAGCGTAATTATGGGAGGGACTTATGGAATATTCAGTAACTGTCAAACATCCATCACCATATATGTTACTCTTTTATGTAACCAGAAAAAGACGAATGGAAATACATAGATACATGTATGAAGTGTTGTGCACAACTGGGTTACACATTGTAACTCAAATGAACTATATCTGTATATTTGACTTGTTGTAGAATATAGGACCACTATTCTACTTGGACTGCTCTCTGTAACTGCTCATCTTTTTATGGAAACGTGTTACATCTGTTCTTGTGTGTATCTGTGAAATAGATCACTGTATATTTCAAAGCTTTTATAGTGGCTTGCTCTACTGTACTCCAGATCATTCTTATACGAAAGTGTTCATTTGTACTTAGTTTAAAATCAGATATTTGTTGCTATGACTTGGAGGGAAAAAAACACACAACCCCCCCCCCCCCCCCCCCCCCCCCCGCCCTCCCTCTTTTTTGCTGTTTCCTTTTCTCAATGTCTAAACAGACAAGAAACTGAGAGCTGAAACATTGTGAACAGCATACTGTGATAATGTTGTCCCTGTTAGTTTACTTAGATTGATTTAAGATCACACCAGAATATTCTGTCTTTCAACTCTGTGCCCGTTGCCTTTACTTTGCTTCTGCTATTGTTGTCATGAGATATAGACCCATATATTTTTTTGATGATAGCTAATTAAAACACATTCTGTATGTAAACTTGTGCTTTTTTAAATTTCCTTCAGATCTTTGTTATGCTCAAATTTGGAACATGTTTTGCATTTTCAAGGTTTGTAATTTACTGTAAACTGTTTTTGCTGTTTATGGACGAGACTTTTACAAAATAAACTCATTGGAATGCATAGTGAGGCTATAATGGTCATTACACACCACAAAACAAATTGTTGCATGGGTTAAAAATGTATACACTTTTACTTTCTAAGATCCCTACCACTGGTGGGACAACAAATAATGTTTTCCTGAGGGTGGTGCCACAGGAAAGGCTATGTTGTTACCTTAATCAAATCAGCTGTACTGTGTTAACCTCAGATGCTCAGTTGAGCTCATCTGTGATTTGAGCTAACACTAAACATTCTGTTACCATGCTAATATTAGCATGCTAACATTAGCATGCTGGCTGATGTCTGATGAACTTCTGACCTCTCACCACATAACCATACTTTTTCTCCCTGAAAATAAACATTACAATGGTCATACATTATGCATTGTATTGCATCAGTGATACTACACATTGTATATGAGTCATTACAGGACAATTTATAAATTATGATGCACATAGGCCTAGTTTATGATTAATTGGCCACTTTCAATTTGTATGTACATTTCGCACATTAGTATTGTGTAACTACCAGCTGCAACAGTGATGCTGGTTACTAGCCCAGACTGTGTGTGTCTGGACAGATTGTGTGACTGATATTGTCGGAATTGTCAAAGATGCATTCATGAAACTTTACAGGTGTGTAGTTGAGATTAAAATGAAGGTTGAGTCCCCCCCTAGTTTCTTCTATTTGTGTCTAAAAACGTATGCAAAGTTGTATGTGCATGGCCAGAACTATATTTGACGAGGTAACAAAACATAAATATATAGAGAGTATATTTTTAGAGGTAATCGGAGCAGAACTAACATGTTTACGCAATCCATTCTCCCCATGCGCAGTCCGTGCGCAGTATTGACAATCGTTGGTATGCGGACATTGACGCATGCGTAATAGGTATCAAGTAATTCGGCGCTGAAAAGGAAGGAGCCTACTTTTGTAGTGATACAACCAAAGCAGTATTAGCTAGGGGAACTGCAGAATTAACTAAAACAGCGTCTACCTAGTTACTTTGCTTTCGAGCATTGTGACGAAGCGCAGAGTTTGGAACATGGCTGACAAAGAGGGTATGTTTACGACAGTTACCTACCGTATAAAGCGTTGGCCCGTTTTCCTCGTGTACCGCTTTGTGTGAGCACCACGGCCGTTTAACTCTGCCATGGCTGCTAGCATGATATGCTAGTTTAGTAAAGTCCTATCAGGAGCAGGCTTGATGCTTTTAGCCAGTCTGTGTGTTTTCGGTTGTACGTTTTAAAGATTGTCATGTCAAAACTCTACTTGATAAGTTCAGTCCAACGCACGAACATGACTTATTTCAACTTAAGAAGGTCTGCTTGTTGTGACGCTGCCACAGCCACCTTCACCAAGAGACGCCGCAACGTTAGTGTGTGGCAGCGAGCAACACACCAAGATCGTTCATAATACAGGATGGCTTTACCCGACCAGCTATGATTGTTGACGTTTTTATCACCCTTCTATCACAGAGTATCGATAATGTTACAATGAAGAACGCTATCCGTTTTAAATAGAGTTAGGAGTTTAGTGTAACCATATACTGCATACAGTAGGGTGTAATGCGTGTAAGGCTGTCTTCTCTGTTAAGGTGTCCTTGAGCGAGCACCTGGCTGACCCCCCAATAGTAAAAATACTCCGTAGCTGCTACTATTCGCTGTTATACCTGTAACTCATACCATGTTGTTTTGCTAAAGTGTATGACGATGCTGTGGAGGAAAGGGTCATCAATGAAGAGTACAAGATTTGGAAGAAAAACACACCTTTCCTGTATGACCTGGTGATGACTCATGCGCTGGAGTGGCCTAGCCTGACTGTCCAGTGGCTTCCAGATGTCAGCAGGTATTTACATGGACTCCATCCTACTACTCTTAAAACGTGGTTGCAATGTCAACAAGTGTCTGTCAAACTACTTATTACAGCCATTGTCCTCGGCTCTGTTGAGGCTCCGGGAGACAAGCCGCTGTCATTCTAGCTGTGTGCCACTGTCCACCTGCATGACTGGACATTGTCACCCAGCTCTTTGTGGATCTCTTTGCAGGTGTTTTCCTGCAACATCTATTTCCTGTGTTCCTCTCTTGGGTTAGCAAACAACACAACTGTGCATCAAAGCCAACATCTGGTCAGAAGTGGGACAGACACAGCTCAGTGTGTCAGCCAGTTAAACGTTTAACGTCAAACGATCAATCCCCTGCACCTGATAACATGTACTGTGTTTTAATACAGCGTGATTCACAATTTAGATGTTTTAGTTTATATATATATATATATATATATATATATATATATATATATATATATATATATATATATCTTTTTATATGTTGTTGCACAACAGAACAAGTATGAAATTGTGATTTGTATCTCCCCTCATTTACTACCAAGCTGCTGTGCTGATCACATAATTATTTTATGAGCACTTCTCACAAAATAAACATAAATACAGCTTAACAACTTGGCTGTGTGAGTGATCACAAGAGGTGACACAATGTTTTCTTCTTTATTTTTTATTGTGGTTAGCTCCTTTAATTATTAAAAAGATAATAGATAAACCTTTCAGTAACACTCAGGTAGTAGCCTCACAGATGTATGCCTGCATTTGTAATTGTCCACAGTGACAGGATCGGTGAGACATAGTAAATATCTTCATGGGATCTCTCAGGAGCAGTGGGGTGGAGATAAAGTGCTGCCAGATGTGTAATTATTTGGCTGTAGCTTGCTGGAACTGGCATAAGCAAGTCACATCTGTAAATGTGAGGGTGCAGACTGTCTCTTAAGTATAGATTTAAAATGCTGTGTTTTGTGCAACTCTGCAGGCCAGAGGGGAAGGACTACGCCGTCCACAGGCTGGTTTTGGGGACCCATACATCAGATGAGCAGAACCACCTTGTGATTGCCAGCGTTCAGGTACCAAATGATGATGCCCAGTTTGATGCCTCGCACTACGACAGCGAAAAAGGAGGTAAATACATCAGGAGTTATCCTGCAGGAGTACTGCAGTGCAAGGCTTTTCACAATACATCAGAATAGTTGCTTGTTATCACGAATAATGATTATGTAAGAGAGTAGATGTACATTTTTCATAAATCAAGTGGACAATGTAACATAACTTGATTCTCACCGAGATACATGGTGTGCATCTGTACAAGCCTAACAAGCATTGTATTTGCAGAAGCACCAACACAGTTGCGTGTCCTGTGACTTTTGATAAACACTCTTTGTCAGAAACTGATTTAAACACTGACACTCTGACACTGGCTCAGACATCATATATAGGAGGGAAGTCATTTATGTTAATGAGTCAAGAGCTGAGTCATGTTCCATTCAATCTTTGTGCTGAAACTGTGTCATTCTGTCTTCCAGCAGGTATGTTGATGGTGCCCAGCTGTGTGTTGGTGGGCTGAAGGCTCACTGCTCCTTTGGTGGTAGTATTAGTGTGTTAGTATGGCCACTGAGCTATGTTAAGGTACAGTTAAAGTCTAAAGCTCCATACACAAAAAGAATCGATGTAGCATACATTTGAAATAAAGGGGTAAAGAAAATAGTTTACTACTCGTTTTGTGAGTTCTCTCCTTTTGAATTTTTAGTCCTGCTCTTAAATTGTGCCTGGGCACAGCTGCTGCAACCTTTGCTCAGGAAGTGACTTCCAAAGTGGTTACCAGCTTTAGTACATTCACACACACAATGGCTTTCTTTAATCAGGAAATAGAGATTTTGCTTAGCACATTGTTCCTTTGTAGTAAAAGTCCACTGGCCTCAGTAGCTGTTAAATACACGTTCTAGGCAATATATATATATATATATATATATATATATATATATATATATATATATATATATATATATATATATATATATATATATATATATATATATATATATATATATATATATATATATATATATATATATATATAGGGAGAGAGAGAGAGAGAGACAGGCAGAGAGAGAGAGACAGACAGACATTACTGGAATTTAAGGGAAAATAACTATAACCAATAATTATCTGTGTGTTGTGCCGATATGTTAACTGCCTTGATAAATAGGACAACAGATGCAAGTTGTTGTTTTTTGCACCCCCAGGTTTAGAGAGCCCCCACCTGTCCCTTCATAGAGAATATTTTATTATTGTTTATAACAACCGTAGTTAAGTTTTTAAAATATGTAGACTAAATAATTTCAGGCATTGTCTCTTCATTGACACGCATGTATAGGCTACACAAAGAAATACTTTTACACAGTGTTGGCTGATGAACTGTTTGCTGCAGCTCTTTACAAACCTTTTTGTTGCCATGATGTTTATTTCCCTCATGTGCTCTGAGTGGATTCTGCTCTCCTCCCAACTCCAAGTGCGTCTTGTTTTTGGCTACAATAAAACCAAACTTGTTTGAAAACTGGTATAGCGTTTGGGAACGCTCACATGTCGCCAGGGGAACGAGTTGATGTTCTTATTGTGCAACAGGTGTTTGATGAATTGCTCGTACTGTCTCCCTTCCCAGTGGATTTTGTTGCACTTACGGATGAAACGGTACAATATAAGCAGGCACCAACACTCTTGTACTGCCTTTCTTTCCTCTGCTCTCTAAAGGCAGTGAGACAAAAACCCTCATTTAGAAGCTGATTGACGTCGAGACAAGGCTCCATGTTATTGGACGCAATTATCGGCAACAAGAACGACAACAATCATTTCTAACGTATCTGCTAATAACACAATATTGTGCATCCCTAGTAAAATAGACCAACTGACCGAGCACGGTTTAACTAGCAGGTGTCTGATGTCTGATTGTATTCTGTTGTCAGAGTTTGGTGGATTTGGTTCCGTAAGTGGGAAAATCGAGATTGAGATCAAGATCAACCATGAGGGAGAGGTCAACAGAGCCCGCTACATGCCCCAGAATCACTGCATCATTGCCACCAAGACTCCCACCTCCGACGTGCTGGTGTTCGACTACAATAAGCACCCGTCTAAGCCAGGTTCGATCACTGCTGTGCTCATGTACCTTTTGACTACACACATGAGAATGCTCTTAACTGCTGTGAAGCACACATGAAGGTAAATACAGTGTTTATTTGTGTGTTTCAGATCCCAGTGGGGAGTGTAGTCCTGACTTAAGGCTGAAAGGTCACCAGAAAGAAGGGTATGGCCTCTCCTGGAATCCCAACCTCAGCGGCAACCTACTCAGTGCCTCTGATGACCACGTGAGTGACTGGAACTAAAAGCTAACAGGTCCTTCATTAACTGGTTATTCAGTAAGAGAATGTGCCAGAAAGAACGGGTCCCGAGGTTTGTTAGACTGAAAGCGGACTGAGTTCTAAAGACGGTGTGATTTCATACAGTGAATGGAAAGATGTGATGAACGCTGATTCCCTTTAGTCTTAAGAGGCAGAAAGAATCAGTTTTCTTTCATAATATACATGATTACTGTGTGTAAAACAAATGTTTGTTCCACTGATAATGTTGAGGGTGGTAAATAATGACTAGTGCCAAGATTAATTGTATTTAGAGTTTTACTTGCATCTTACTGAAAAAGACATATAAATGGTTTGCATTAGACTATTTGCATATAGCCGTATAATGCATGTAGTTTCCTCACGTTAACTATGTTTTGGACTGTTAGGTGGTGCAATCTATAACAACCAATGACATTTTACAGTAAAAGCATTAAGTACTAGGCTGAGTCCTTGCCACAGTGGCCACTGGTTCGAGTCTGACCTGTGGCGTTTACTGTATGTCGTTCCCCTTCTCTCTCTCTCCCCCTTTCACAATCTGCACTTCACTACTTAAAAAAAAAAAAGAAGCATTAAGTACTATAAAATGGAAGCACTCAAGTAAAGTACCCCAAAACTGTACTTATGTACTGTACTCGAGTAAATGTACTTAGTTACTTTCCTCCACATGCTGTGGTGTTTTTGTCTTTCCTGAATTCCAGGCGTCAGTCTTAATCAGTTGTAACAACATAACATTTTGTGCTACAAATGAGAGCCTGTGGAAACTAGTTAGCAAGCGAACAGAGACGTTGAAACGCAGCCCCGCCACTAGAAAGAATAACTCACTATTGGAAACATCCAAATATTTAGAAAATCCCTTCCCTACCAGGGCTAATGCCATCACACTGTTGGAGAGAAGTTGTGAGGACAAGTTGTTGGTTTGCACAGTGATGCAGCGCTGTCCCAGCTTGAAACTGATCATTGTAACAAGGGGATAAAAGAATCGATTGTGCTCCTCATTTATTTCCAGACCATCTGTCTATGGGACATCGGGGCCGGCCCAAAGGAAGGGAAGATAGTGGATGCCAAGACCATCTTCACCGGCCACACAGCAGTGGTGGAAGATGTTTCCTGGCATTTGCTCCACGAATCCCTGTTTGGCTCAGTGGCAGACGACCAGAAACTCATGATGTAAGATGATGATACTTAGTTACTGATACATAGATACTGTTAGTCTGTTGTCTGGTTTTGTGAATGGAGATTCGTCAAGTTAAAACTCTTCCCCTTGTCCCTGCTGCCTCTGACTCACTGATCCTCCACCAGATGGGACACTCGGTCCAGCACCACGTCCAAAGCCAGCCACTCAGTCGATGCTCACACTGCTGAGGTCAACTGTCTGAGCTTCAACCCCTACAGCGAGTTCATTCTTGCCACTGGTTCGGCTGATAAGGTAGAGGAGAAGAAAAATGGACTCAAAGTTGAATCGATTGAAATAAATATTTAATGCAAAGCTTGTTTTGTATTTCTCAGACTGTTGCACTCTGGGATCTAAGGAACCTCAAACTGAAGCTCCACTCCTTTGAGTCCCACAAAGATGAAATTTTCCAGGTAAGAACTTAAATTGCTTCAAAATATTCATTTGTTTCTCCAACACGTCTTTTTATAAAAGTTGTCCGTAATATACAAACGGACAACTTGGCTCAGTAATAATAAAAAGGTGATTGATGAAATGTAATATTAATAATACTCTAAATGTAATTGCCTAACGTCAAAGTCATCCTGTGATTGGCAGCTGTGGGAGGCAAATGGTAAATATTTGTCCCTCTGGCCAAAGCTGAAGTTTTTCTGGTAACTGCACATCAAACTGTTTCCAACAGCTTTCAAAAATGTCCCGGAGACAACAATGTAAATTAAAAGCTCATGTATGTGACCTCACAAATGTTGTGCTTCATTTAAATGACACGAGCACTCGGTGTTAAGTTGAGCTTCAGCCTTTTTGACCAGAACAGATCTGTCTCCTAAACACAAACATTTAGCCGCGGAATGGAAAGGGTGTACGACTGACAATTTCTTTCATTCCAACATTAATGACACAGATCTGCTTCCAAAATAAAAGTCCTCGCTGCTGTACATTAAACTGCCAGTGACCAACTGTCCATCTCATTAGGTCCAATGGTCTCCTCACAACGAGACCATCCTGGCCTCCAGTGGCACCGACCGACGTCTCAACGTCTGGGATCTCAGGTAAGAACTGTCCACCACACTTCATCCATATCTTTAAATGAAACGCTGATATTGTTGAAGGTTTGGTCAGGAGCTTTTAGCTAAATAGGCTCAGGGCATTTTGGCCCAAGTGGTATTTATTATTAATGCTTTTTATTTATTGTTCTTGCAGCTTTTTGACCATGATGAGTACTGAGTAGGACATTGCACACATATACTTGTCTTTGCTCTGGTGTGTAATGGACACACTGTTTCAATAGCCTCAAACCTATTCTGGGCATTTCTGTATTGAAATTAGCAATATCAATATTTCAGACACCCAGCTGTAGCTCTGATTCTGACTTGGAACGTGTCCTCAGATGAACTGTATATTTGTTAAACTGAAGATCCTCAGATGGAAACATTTGAGAACATAACATCTCCATTAAAGCAGATGATTCATGGCTGCATAAGATTTAGATGAAAACTGCATACCTTTTATAATATTGCAAGGAGAAGACGCATCACTAAGTTCATAAAACTATATGGGTGTAGTGTTCAGGAAGACTCCTCACATAGCTTAAAGTGCAACAACAGAAATATCTTTTATACAAACTTTTAACAATGGCGAGCCAACACTGATCAATATGGTAAATATTGATATTTTAATGTGGAAGCATCACACTTGACATGCAGTACAGTGAAGAGTAACTACAACAAATAGATTGTTGTTGTTTTTTTCCTAGTAAAATTGGGGAGGAGCAGTCTGCAGAAGATGCTGAGGACGGTCCACCAGAGCTGCTGGTAAGTGATATCAAGACTCAGTCACTGTTAGATCACCATGACGCAGCATCTCAAATGATACGAGTGCATTTCAAAGTGCTGACCTGTCACATGTGTAGGTTTTGAACACTGTTCCAAAATCCTCTGGCTCTAATTTGCGCCTTTTTCACCCATCAGTTCATCCATGGTGGCCACACAGCCAAGATCTCTGACTTCACCTGGAACCCCAATGAACCCTGGGTCATCTGCTCCGTGTCGGAGGACAACATCATGCAAGTCTGGCAGATGGTGAATACAGTTGCCGTCCATCACCCACACTTCACTACCTCCAAAGTGAAACTTGTGAATCTTTATTTCCCGATGAGGGACAAGCTACTTACTGGTTTTATTAGCAGATGTTGATGTCTAGTTATATAATCTTATAAAATATAAAGATTAAACCAGAGGTTTCTATCCCTTTCCAGCGTGTGACTCCTAACAAAGAGCAGCGTCTTGTTTGGGCCCCTTGTTGGGTTGCCTTTTTTCTGCGCTTTCCAACAGCCTTCATCAGTGAATGGAGCTCAAAGAATAAAACAGACGTTTTATATGCTAAAATGAAGGCACGTAAACATTGCTGTAAGAAGTCGGTCCTGTGTTGTTGTAGGAAACAGGAAATGGATTCCTCTACTACTTGTGTATAGCGCCACCCACTGGGCAGTGTGTTACGATCCAAAGTTTCTGTTTACATTCAGTAAACATGGTGTTGAATGCATTTCCTTTCTCCATAGAACATTTGTAAAGCAAAGTTCTGAAGTATTTTAGATGCTGCATTATTTATGTAAAAACTCTGAGGAGCATAGCACAAGAGAATAGCTGCTAGCGTCGGGGCTAACCAGAGCCCCTTCCCTTTAATCAGCAGGTGGTTTTGAGGCGTTGTTGCATTTATTCAGCGACAATCAACACACAAACACACACACACACACACACACACTCGAGTCAAGTCAACAGGTAAACATGGAGGATGTGTTGAGTTTGCATTAACTTGGGGGAGAAGGCAAATTAAAATAAAGGCTTGAATACAAGCTAATAGAGATCTCTCTGTCACTGAGGTAACTATTACAGCATTTATAATATTTGGTCAAACAATTATATTGTCTTAGACTTAATCAACCTAGCGTCAAATGTAAGCTAAGGTGGAAACCCATCTACAAGCCATGTCGCTCCTTTCTAGAGTTTGTACATTAATGCCTGTGTATTGTCTTCCTCCTGCTCTGCTCCCAGGCGGAGAATATCTACAATGACGAGGAGCCAGACAACACCCCTGCTTCAGAACTGGAGGCTCAGGGATCATAACCCAGCTCAGCATGAGTCTCTCTAGGCACGACCCCCCAAACCCCAATCTCCACACCCACCCCAGCCTGTCGTTTCCCTCTCTGGCTTATCAAGTGCAAAATGAAAATGTGCTCTCCATATGAATGAACGCTGTGGAGAGTTAGAGACAGCATGGACTCCACCCTTGCTACCAGACAGTTGGATTCAGGCTCACCTTGCTTACAGTCACCATGGCCCAGGTACCCTAAAGCACTGAAGCACTCCCTGCTCAGGTGGTAGTATCTCCAGTGTTGGATAATGGGATTTTGTGGTGAAAGGGCTTTGAAGACCTTCATGTGCACAAAGTCACTGTAAGCTATTGTTAAGACCAGCTAATTTTATTGGGCTAATGCAAGGAAAACATGAAAGTGACATTTTACATTTCAACTCGGTAGCCAGAAAAACACTTGCTTGTAGGCTTCCCTCAAGATGTGCGGTAAGCCGGACCATAGAAGACTGAGCGCTGAAATGCTTTTGGAACACCTGATCCAAATCTGTCCTAACTGATTGGTTAAATGATGGTCATGTCCAGGGGAGTTTAATTTCATACCTTATTTCCCCACTTGTTGCTGTTTTCTTGTTCCTTAATATCGTACTTAACTGACACTTCATGGCTGTCTTTAAAGAAACATTCCCTGCTGTGTTTGCCTCCTGTTCACAAGGTACATACACTCTTCAGTATTTGGTTGAGTGAAGGTGTGGGACTAAATGAGTGCACTTGAGGGAAACGCACATCCTTTTCCTTTGTTATATAATGTGAAATTGCCATGTTTTGTTTCCTGCACCACAAATTGCAATAAAACTTTTATAACTTTTCAAATATAAGTTTCTCATTTATGTACATTTAATTTCTTCAAACAATCTTTAATGCTTTTTCAGACTGAGAACGTTCTCTATACATGGAGAACTGCTGCACATACTGTTGCTCAGGGAATAACAAGACCCAATAAATAGTGAAGAAATAAATCCAGTTCTTGCAAATTCTACAAAATGTTTATTGAAAAGCAAGACAGGACTATAAGAACATTGTACAATCAAAGAGGGGGTGTGGGCTCATCTCTTTTCACCCCACGCAAAAATAGAGCTCTCCAAAGCTATGGTGACTCATGCTTCTTCTTTCACAGTTAGTCTCACCTGCAGAGGTAGATTCTGACATTACCTGAGTCAATCTGGGGCAACGCCAAAGAAAGAGGAAATGGATTGAATTGGACTGCCAAGTCTTCCCTCTGACTATACCTGTCCTACCCGAAAGAAAATGATGCATGCGCCATCTGACCCTGTACGTGGTCAGAGTAATTTAGTTTTTAAATCCAAACTGAGGATAAATGTAGAGGTCAGGAGAGGTCACAGGTAAAAATCAATCTGACTGCAAGGCAACGTCTTAGACATTACACCCCGTCTCTCGTGGGTTATCCAACAGATACTTTAGTACATGTTTAAGGAAGATTCGTCAGTAGCCCCTCCATTATTCTGACTGTACACGTTCAAAAAGGATGCCACTTCAACTGATGGCTGGAACTAATTCAAATGTAAGGGCTGTGGGATTCCGGTCCCCCACCACTACAACACTTTGAGTTAATAAGCAATTATTTCACGCCGCGTGTGATATCTCGGAGGGGAAGAAAGTTGACGAAAGTGCTGATTTTGAATCAGTCTTGTGATTATACCCACACACAAATAAGGATGCAGATGAAGCAATTATCGGGGACTAGCAGAAAACTCCTGTTGCAGAACAGCAGCTGCTTTATATTGCCTTGGTAGTGAAACAAAAGGTTAAAGATTTGCCAAAAGGTGCATCAAAAGATTAGTGACTAAGAATACAATCGGCTGAGGAGGCAAGTGTGTGCATTGACTTTGAGGGGATTTGAATGTTAACACAACTAGTTCGACTTGTAGACATTCCCACAATGTGAAGCAGGATCCCAGCATGACTTGACCCGCTGAGGATAGAGTTCCTACATTCACCATGAGGCTTCTACGCACTGAGTTTACTCGTGTACAATAAGTGCAGCTCCTGGAATAGCTCCCATTGATGTGGATCGCCGATGACAATCATTTTTTACTTAAACATTAGAAAATAGAACCACATTCTATCTTCTTCCTGTTTAAAGTGTCAACGAGGCGGCAGAGGCCAAATATTCAGATACTAAGATGTTTACACATTTTAAAGAACATCATTTGCCAGAAGATGATGAAGGATTTCAGAACCTGACTTGGCGCTTCTCTGCAGCTGACCATATGGAAGTCACATGACGTGAATAGTTGAAAAAAAAACAAAAACAAGGACATTCGCTGAGCTCATCTCTTTACACCATTTTAGTCTTCTCTCAAGTGGGCGACAAGACGGCAACAGAATAATTCTTGACCAGCATCTTTCATTGGAGTTTAAATGTCTCATATTATCCCTCATTACATTTCCTAGGGAGGGGCAGGAAAAAAAGTTATAGTCCTTTAAATGTCCTTCATGGTTGATTTGTCGACACCTGTGGTAACAGAAGTGAGCTTTAATGATACACATCCCAGAGTTCTATTCAAAAGGACTTATGGGTCAAACAGCCCTACAGGAGCTGAGAAGCTTCATCACGTTGGTTTACAACAGACAGCCAACAATGTCACACACTGCTACAGCTATAACTGACCTGCAAACACATTCAGCTGAGGGGAAATTAAACAACTGTCTATTGCTTAAGCTGGTTTTGACATAGGGCCCGGTCAGAATAGTATTTATAAAAGCCAAAGTTTTTTGCAGTTCAACTTTAATGAAGCTTGCCATGCAAATGACAGAACCAGAGTACACAAGAGAAGAAGCTGTCGCACCAAACTATTTGATATAACCCTGCTCTAGCGGATGATAAGATGCTCCACCGAAGAGATGTGGTGCAGGAGTTGATGGTATAAATATCTCTCGAGTAAGCTGTTCATTTTTTGCCCAGCTAGCCGGCTAGTAGCGCTGCCATTTCTTCGCTTGAGTGACGAGCCATGTTGTGCATATTACAAAGTCAGACTCACTTTTGTCCAAGTTTTCAATCTTTGGTGTTTAATGCAAAAAGCCCAAAATGTCAGATTAAGTGACAGCCAGCTAGTTAGCATGTTGCAGATTAACTCGTCACGATTACTTCAAACCAGCACCATCTATTTCACCAGGATGTGACACTTCCTGCTCTAATTGAGGAAACTAACTTAAACTTATCTAAGTATATAGTGTGATGTGATCAAAACATACCCTGTGGTCACTACTGATGTTCAATCCGCCCAACTTTAACTCTGCTCTTCTTCAATACGCCCCATTTCCTCTTCCAGCTTCACATCACATGCTGACAGTAAGGCCACATTCATGAAGAGTGACCTTTGACAATAATGTGATGCATCTACTTTTGAATTTAATCAAACTAGAACGTCGAATGAGACATGACACTACAGGGAGAGAGAAGTGAAGAGAGAAATAAAAAGGCCATTTTGACTTTGAACAGCTTCAGTTTGACTGCACGGACATTTCCTATGAAAATACAGTTATGGTAGAAAACAGGGAGTACCAAGTGCTCACCACAAAGCCAATTATTACAACCAATGTAAATGTGGGCAATGTTTAAGAATAGAATCCTTACAATCCTTTTATTCTTCTTTAACTATCGCACAAAAAAGATATGGGTTTAGTTTCCGTGGAGAAATCTGGAGTCAAGTCTAGAATTAAAATAAGAAAAAAAATCTATCCCCATTGACGACGCTTTTAATGGCTAGTTATGAAACTAGGCTGGCCCCGGTCACGCTCTTCTCACCTACACACAGGCCGTGTAGGCTCGCTCAGTCCTGCTGTGAGGTGGGGGTTTCTGCAGACTGGCTGGTTGTCGTAGCAGCAGTAGTGGTTTTGTCAGTAGTAGCCGGTGTAGAGTCCAGTTCAGGAGGTCTGTGAGCTTGGTGGATGCCCTCTGTCTCCAGCCCGTCGCCTTGCTCCTCGTCCTTCTCCTCGTCCTTCTCCTCGTCAGCTTCCTCCCCGACGAAGGGCTCCTGTGGCTGTGCTTTAGGAGGGGCTGCGACCTCTTTGTCTTCCTGCTCCTGGAGGAGGCTGAGCTGGTTGTTGAGGTCGTTCCTCTCCTTCTGCAGGGCTCTGCACAGCCTCTCCAGCAGCTCCAGCTTCCCCTGCAGGGCCTTGAAGTGGCCGTCACGCAGGGTTTTCTACAACACAATGTTCCATATTTCCCATGAGCATCAAAGTTCTTTACATTAGAAAAAGCAGTTTGGAACAACAGTAGTAAATGGACCTCAAGATAAGATTATTTTGTCAGAGCTTTCAATCACATCTCAGTCTTGAGACTGACCACTTGAGTGACGATCGTCTTCACCACCATTACTCTCAGCTCCTCAAATCGAATGATCCAGTGATTAAAACTGGTCAAAACACTGTACGCAGCAGTTTCACGTTGAAAATCACGCGTTTCGACTCGGCGGACAACAGATGTCGCGGAGGGTTTGCTAGCTTGTGTCTCTGATAACGATCCAGCCGCCTGATGATTAAAATCCATCATCTGCTTAAAATATGGAGTTAAAAACAACCAAGGTCTAAAAAGTGTCTGTAAAAATGTGGCTTAAAACTGGATCAAAAGTTTATTTATGAAGCTTCTGGCAGACAACCACAACGCTGCCGCTGCTCAAAGGGGATACAACGCCGTGACAGGAGTTCAAACTATTGTTGGTGATTTAAGTACACAACTTAACAAAACATCAGTGTTTACCATAAATGACCTAGACTTTGGGGGCTCGCCATAATCTAATTTGCACCGCCATCATTTCATAATGAACTGAAAACATTTTCACACTTCTCAGCAGGTGGGCTGACTGGTCCTTGCGGGCGCATTTCTTTGCGAGGTGCGGCTCTTTGAACTTTGGAAGCAGGTGGAAACGGCTAACCTGGCTCTATTCAGTCTTTATTCTATTCTCAGCCAACCCTGCCCTGACTCCAGCTCCGTACAGAAAACCTCAGGCATATTTCCCAATTAACCATTCTTTTAATCCTTTAAATTTCCCTTTCTACTACCAATGCAACTCAAAGCAAAGAGAAGAGTCACCTCCTCGGCCATCTGCAGCAGGGCCTGGTTGTTACTCTCCCATTTGGTCCTCCACTGTGTCGTTTCTTTCTCCAGCTTCTTGATCTTCTTGGTCATCTGGTGGGAAATCAATACAGTTTAACAGCTGTGAAAACAGTGAGACACAAACACTGGCCAACAGGAAGACCGTCAGTCACCTTCTCCATCTCTTGTCTGAAAGTGGTGAAGACTTCGTTGCTTTTAGCCAGAGTGCTCTGAAACTCCTCAAACTTGTCCATGTACAGCGAGAGCTAAGAGAGGAGAGCAGGGGAGTCATTTTCAAACCAAGGCTTTGTCAGTATAGTGTGTGTGTGTGTGTGTGTGTGTGTGTGTGGACTTACCTGTTGTTTAAGCTGTGTTTCTTGCTCTTTCATCAGCTCACACTTGCGTCTGGACTCTGTGGCGTCTTTCAGCAGCTGAAGCATCACAGTACAGTCAGCTCATGAACCTGAATACTGTTTAATGCCAGTGATCGATTTGATTTCTGCTCACCTACTGGCTATTCACGACGGGTATTTAATAGTGCAGTGAAAACTAGAATAAAAAGAGCAGGCACAGAAGATGTACTCACAAAGTCTCTCTCTCTTTGCTGCTTATCCTCAACTTCCTTCATCATCTCTGTGATTCTCTGCAGCTTGGCGTCCATCAGCTGCTGCTGAAGCTCCTTGTGCTTGAACACCTTGTCTATGTGCTGCAAGAGGGACACGTTAGATTATCATGAGGCTGCACGACCTGTGAGTAACTGGGACCCTTAAAAACTCTGCTGAGTTATATTCCATTGCAATATTTTAAACTGATCGATATTAATAAGAACCAAATAAGTCCAAATGTAGATAGTTTCAACAAATAGTTTAAGGATTGTGATGATTGATTGAAGTGATATGAATCAAGTTCCACATGAAACTCAGAGTTAGCAGAGAAGTTTCAATTAAATTCCAGGAAATAAAAAAGGGGCTCGCACATCAAGACGCTGCTGCTTTAGACGCAGGTTTTGTACCCATACCTCTTCTCTGAGCTCGTACTGCTCAATGAGCTTTTTGAGCTTCTCGGCCAAATCCATGTTCTCCTGCCTCAGCTTGGTGTTGTGAGAGCTATGCTGTTCCATCTGCACCTCGATATCGCTCAAGGTCATCTGGAAGTGCAGCATAGCCTCCTTCCTCTGCTCCTCATACTCCCTGGACCGCTGGGCATTTTCATCCTGAGGTGGACAGGAGTGGGGACAAGAAACAGTCAACAAGGAGTTTGAGAGGGGGGGGGGGGGGACGGACACCTGTGCTATTCCCACTGGCAACACAATATATGATATAAGCAGAGAAGCACTGAGCCTTGTAATGCATGTCTTAAACTTAAAAATGGTCCTTCAGTATCAGAAGCTGAGAAGGAGCAAATCAAAGTTGACAGTGACATAAATCCAAGCATCACCCATTTTATTGAAACAAACACCACATTACTCCAGTGGTTCATCTTGCAGGTTAGCAGTAAACTACTTTTTGGATGCGGCCTAGATAAAGACATTGTTGTATATTAATGTTCTAAAAAGTACTTTTTTTTTTACAAGTGGTGGTTTACCTTATGACAGTGCAAAGTGGTGCTGCTGGTTATTTAAGACAAGACAGAAGATGAAAGACAGGAGGCTGAGACGTACCTTCAGTGTCTTGTTGTGTCTCTGCAGCTCCCTGCAGAGGCTCTCCAGCTTGCTGCGGGCCAGGATGGCCTTGCTGTGCTCCCCTTGCAGGTGGATCTTCTCCTTTACTATCTGAGACTGTTTCTTCTGCAGGGCTTTCAGCCGCTTCTGCATGCAGCGGCTCTCCTCCAACTGAACACACAATCAACATCAAATGGATCGCATTATGATTTAAGGGGACATATGATGCACATGCATTTGGTTATCTGGAGTGCCTACTAACCCAAAAACTGTGAAATAAGAAAACCCAATCTTTTTTTTGGGAAACGTGTGATTCAACAAGCCAATCAGATTTGGCTTCCCTTCCTACGTCACATGTAGGCTAGAATATACAAACCCCCATCTGAGTATCTACACCCACGGCTTGAGAACTACCTTTGCAAAGGTGCGCCATATTTTCACAAGCCAATCAGACTGGGCTTAAAGAGACCGGCGCTAAAACAGGGCGTTTCAAACAGAGGGTGATACAGCAGTGTTTCCCCTCCCACCGAAACACCGCACTACCCTGAAATTCAAGGTGTTTATTTTTCTTCCTGTTGTTAATAAACTAAACGCTTATGTTATTTATCTAATTTATCTGCACGTTTCAGTGTCTACTGCGTTGCTTTGCGCGTTCACATTCTCTCCTCCGCTGTTTCGCGAAGTGCGGGACTCCGCTCCCGACACAAACACGTGCGCACACACCTACAGTCAGAGACAGAGCGGAGGAAATTCCCCATCGCACGGACCTCATCCAGCCGAGACAGCAGCCCCCCCCCCAAAGCAGTGAACCTAGGGGAAACACTGTACAGGGATGTTCAGACAGACGGTATGAGAAAAACAACCAGTTGTTTGAACATTAAAGCATGTAAACATGTTCTGGTAGAAACCCAACATGTAAATATAAACCCAATATATGAGAATAATTTGATAAATATTTGGCAATATTTCAGGTTTAAACCCGATGCTAATAGGGCACCTCATATTGTTAATGGAATCTATATATTTTGTCTGATGAAGGTGGCAGCATCTGAAGGAAACACTTCGACACAAATTCCACCAGCCGCACCTTAGCTTCAGAAGCATCCCAGAAGCACCTCTCCACTCTGTGCCTCGTCTTCGGCGTGCTGTATGTAGCATATAGAGCCGGGAAATATTGCAGCTGCCAAAATGGTTCGACCCGAGGCCAGACACAGCCATCTAACGTTAAGATCAAAGAAAGCGCTCTACAGATAATCCTACTCAGAATCCAAGACTGTTCAGATATACAGATATTCATCTTACCAGGTCTGCATATTTCTTGCACAAAGCAGCTAGTTTCTCCTCAGGAGTGGCGAGGGAGTTCAGGGCCTGCATCAAAAGAACAACCTCCTTCCCTGGAACATAAAGCACAACACAATGAGAAAAGCTAAATGCACAGGGAAGCTTTGACTGTACAGCACTGGTAGTCATTTCATTAATTCACAATTTTAGCATACGGCTGCAACATAACAAAATGTGAAAAAGTGAAGTCTGAACACTGGATGCCCTGTCCTCAATCAAAGAAATGTAGTAACAAGCTAATTAGGAGCATTATTCTGAACAAAGTTAAACCTTTGGTCCTCTTGTTAGTATGATGATATCAGATAACTGCTGTATTAGGAACAGGTGACAATAGATTTGATCTTAAACTATAAAAAAAATATTTCCCAAAGAGCATGTTTTGGAAAAGGTCAATCTGAATACTAATGATCCCTGTGATTACTGTGGTTCTCAACCTTTTCGGATCACGACCCCCGGAATAATCAGATTAGTGTTTACAGAAATATGACTTGAAACCTACATGTAAAATGGCCATCACATGCATGAAACGAGGAGCGAGTCTAAAAGTGCTCGGAAAAGACATCGTTGTGTTCCTACCAAAAGCCTTGTCCTCTCCCAACTTAAGGTCTCCTCCGGGGTCGAGCTCTGTCTCCCCCAGGTCGCTGGGACTGTCCTCTCTGCCTGGAGTTTCCCCTCTCTCCTCCTCAGCACAGCACAACCCCAAACCAAACTCTGCGACCTCCTCCTGAGAACACATACACACAAATGACCACAAAGCAGCTATAAGGTCTCACTGAGGAGCTCCTTCAATCAGGCAATGTATTCACTAGAAGAAGCTGGGGGTTCAGTGCCTTGCTTAATGCTGCCTCAAAGTGCCTGCTGCTAGAGGGATATGTTGCTCACTAGTACTACAGTGTGGCTTGGCTTGGCTTGGCTTGGCTTCCCCCCCCCCCATGTGGATATCTAACCTCAGTACTGATAGGCTAAAATGTGTTGGTAGAATAGAGTTGGTCTTGGTACCAAAACTCATGTATGGAAAAAAAAATGACTAGCTACTTTTAAAGAAACAGTTGTAGCCAACCCATTGCAATTTACAGAAACATTAAACACAGTAATGTTACTTGAAAGTAACATTAATGGCCTGACAACAGCCACAAAACTTCACACACACAATAAACAAAGGTTGATAGTGTTTACCTGACATGGGCTGTCCAGGTCAGAGTCACTGCCTCCCACTATTCTTCTGGTCGCCACATCAATCTCACAAACTCCTGTTGTCTCCATTAGTCCGGATCACAAGCTAGAAGTTCATAGTGAAGCAGAATTGTAAGAAAATATAAATGAGAATATTGCATGTCCATAAATAAGGTGGGGTTGATTCGGGCGTGAATATTTTCATATCATAATTATATAGAAGATATCTAAATTTCATCAGCAGTCTCTGGCCGTTTCCTTCATAATACATTCTATACAAGTAAACAAGGACTTGATGGCAACACCTCTGAGTTGATGTTGTACAGGCTAACAGCACCAGTGCGAAAGATACAGTAGATGTCACCAATACAAAAGTGCAACTTCTCTGAAAATGTGCTTAGCTTTTATAGTTATTGTTGCTGATACCATGTAAGAAAACCTGATTGAGAGAAGTAATCTTAATACCGTTTTAGTAATGCAATAAGACTTATTCAACACCTGACAGAGAAGGTCAACCACGTGTGTAAAACAGCGACAGGAGACCGACACTGTCAGCACTGCACACAGCATGTCTCATCATGGCTACATGTCATGGGAGCAAATTAATTACCATCTGATGTTAAAGTAGTCATATGCTTATGTCTCCCAACCAGACAAAATATATGTATATCCAGACGACCGATACTACCTTACCTTGTCAATCTCAGGCCTACAAAACCAACGATTACTTTTACATCTTTAACGTTACCGAAACAACCTCGCACCAACATTTACAAAGTATCCCAACAGGTTGATGATCGCTAGACATGTCATACCAAACTACATAACGCAAGTGACACAAAAGAAAGGCAATCTAGCTATCTTACCTTGACGTGTGCGATGTGAACTAACACAATGATACAATGTTAACTTAAACCAGCCTGTCGGACGCTAAAACATCGGTTATGCCCATGTTGAGAACGTAGTACGTGATTATAGTGAAGGCTGAATGTATAATGCGTTGTGTTGAACAGATACGATACCCAGGTCGTGTAATATCAGAGCGAAATCCACTGCAGTTTCCTGCATAACTAAACCGAAACGCCAAACATGCAACATAGCTGTTATAACGCTAGCTGCGTTGCCAACTTAGTAACTCAATGTCTTGTTCTGACACTTTAGGATGATCTCTTTCAGAAAACGAAACGGCTTTCTTATAACCCAACGATACATCGCCTAAAAATACAAATACATGTCATGTAATGCATAACGTAAGGTCGTTAAACGTAGCATACTTGACGGGGTTTCTGTTGATCCCCGTTAGTAACGTTAGCTAACGTCAAGCAACTTCAAAAAGTTTTAAATAAATAAGGGGATGGAGACCAATTGAAGTATAATACTGAAGCCGAACGGAAAGATACCTCATTCTACATGTAAAAAATGTCTTAAGTGATGTAGTATCAGCAATGTGGTGCATCAGATCTACGAGGTAATCGTAAACCTTCGAGATTTCAAAGGGAATCTGGTGTGACGTTCCATCAACTCAGGACAGAGCGGCGCGTACGGTTCCTGGTTCATGTAGCTAGCTAACGTTACTTAGCTATGCGCACAGCAAGTATTTTACTATTTATCACTGTAACTAAACTGTCGTTACCTTTTGAAGTTTGAGTGCGAAACGTAAATGGACAATTAACACCAGTCAACAGGGGAAAGTGTAAATCAAATTTATATTGTAAGCTTACAAGTATTCCATTTTTAGTAGGGCTAATGCTAATCTTGTGCTAACAGCTAGTGTGGTGGCTAGCTCTCCTGGTTAACACTAAAAGTGAACTTTACTTCGACATATAACAAATGTGTGATAGAGAACACAAAAGCTACACGATCTGGTTGATAGTGTCAGGTAATATACCGCATTGAAGTTATGTAAAAAAAAAAAAAATACGTTGCTGAAATAGCTAGCGCATTTTTACCTGTGTTTTTACACTGGATGGAAGCAGGACACAGTTATCAAGCTAGCTGGGACTGTCCGATAAGTAAGACGTCCTGTTAAATATTTTCAAACTAGTGCTGTTGTCGAACGCGTGCAAAGTTCAGATTCCAGTAAAACATTATTAAATCATTTATAAAACGCGTTGCAAGAGATGAAAATATCCACTTTGCACTAGTTTTTATGTAGGCTAATAATAATAATAATAATCGTGTTTGCGTCTGTGATATATGATGTAAATATAAAATTGAATTAATCTGGTATGAATTATAATATTGGTGGCTATCACATAATCACAACACTCGTATAATATGTAATTATAACTGTCGTTTGCGCATTCTATTAACGTGACATTTTAATAAGGCTTTTAATTTGAAGGCAGCACCCTCATAATTCCGGTAATAATCTGACTGACTTGATGCAGCCAAAGTCAAAACCAAAAGCAAAAGATCTTTGAGCTCCTTTCCCGGCACATCAGGGAGGGAGGAAAACAACCACTTGATACTTGATACCCAATAACAACGACAAAAACTACCTCCTTACAGTATCCAAGCTATTTCATCCAATTTAAATCCAATTATTTTTGGTTAACTTCATCAAGTTTACCTAAAAGAGAGTGTTGGATGTAAGTGGTAATTGTGTGAATGGATATTGTGTTTCGTGATACTGTATCGATTCTCAAAAGCACTATGCATTTTTAATTAACAGTTTACATGTAAAGATCCATTGCACACAGTGGCTCCGAAAGTAGTGCTCTTAATGTTGGATGTTACAGGGACTGCAAAATGAAAATGCAAATTTAATAAATCGCAATGTATTGCCTTGCTTACAGTTTTGCAAAAAATAATATAGCAATATATTGAACCATAACCCCTGTATCATGATTATTTTATTGCCAGATTATTGCCAATACACAGCTCTATGTTTTCAGAGAATTTGAGAAATTAAAACTGTCCAGAAGGATTATATTTCATGTTTTTATTAAGTCCAGAAGTAGATCCTTGTATGAATTTGGTTTATGTTTGGAATGCCAAATGCTGACATGATAATGGGTGCTTGTGAACACTATATTTAAGAAATCACTGTTATCAGTCTGTGACATACACACAGATACCCGATGCCTTTCCAATCTGGGATGGAGTAGAAAGCCACTGGCTCCGTTTTTTCATTAGGCTTTTTGGGTAACTGATATGCGAAACAGCTTACAAAAAGCTGACACATTACAAATGAGTCAGAGCCAAAATAAATCAGATAAGATTCCTTTAGCTGTCTGTGAGGGGAAATCTATTGGGTGGCGGTGAGCCTGTGTAAGTAAAGTTGTGCACATTTACAAATACATCTGTGGTTTGAATTTCATTATCGTGCAACAAAACCATTGCTTTAATCAAAGCAGGCACGATATTCGTTCTGATGGATCATCTAACTCAGGCCCATTTCCAGTCACAGCAAAGCGCATTTTCAAACTATAGGCTACTGAAATAGATGCTAACCAGCTTGAGAGAGAGAACAAAATAACTTAAAAAAAATAATTCAGTACATTTGAAAATCATAGAACACTATGGCATGAC
Source organism: Cottoperca gobio (assembly GCF_900634415.1). NCBI lineage: Eukaryota > Metazoa > Chordata > Actinopteri > Perciformes > Bovichtidae > Cottoperca > Cottoperca gobio. Next base: position 2,591,853 of record NC_041357.1, read on the forward strand.
TGGATGTCAGTACTAATGTGAAGTCTATTATTTGTAGCAAATATGAAAAGACACAGGTATGGTCTTTCAATATACGTATATGACTCACAGCAGCATCTAGGTGTGATACAAACTGTGTTTTAGGGGGGCTTGTCTCTCTCCTTCCTTTATAGATGCAATGTTCTCAAATGATCACAGCCATAAATATTAATTAAGATAAGATACAATTGTGTTAGTATGAACAGTAGTGAGAATGTACTTCTCCATACAGTAAGGGACAAAAAGCAAGACTTGCTGGAAACCTATATGGCTGGACTGTGTATGGTGAATGTGCTAAATGGTGGCCACATTGATACAGTATATCTCAAAAGTGAGTACACCCTTTAGATTTTTGCAAATATTCTGTTATATCCTTTCAGGGGATAACATTATCCTACTGAAACTTTGATATAACTTAAAGTAGTCAGTGTGCTGCTTGAATAACAGTATAGATTTATTGTCCTTTGAAAATTACTCAGTACACATCTGTTAATGTCTAAACAGCTGGCAACAAAAGTGAGTACACCCCATAGTGAACATGTCCTAATTGTGCCCAATGATGTTGTTTTCCCGCCCTGGTGTCATGTGACTCGTTAGTGTTACAAGGATTCAGGTGTAAATGATAAGCAGGGCTGTTAAATTTGGTGTTTTGGGCACAATTCTCTCTGAATGCTGGACAACATGGCACCTCATGGCAAGGAACTCTCTGAGCGGCTGAAAAAAAGGATTATTGCGCTTCACAAAGATGGCCTTGGCTATAAGAAGATTGCCAACACCATGAAAATGAGTTGCAGCACAGTGGCTAAGATCATACAGCGGTTTTCCAGGACAGGTTCCACTCGGAACAGGCCTCGCCAGGGTCGACCAAAGAAGTTGAGTCCACGTGCTCAGCGTCATATCCAGAGGTTGGTTTCCAAAAATAGACGTGCGAGTGCTTCCAGCATTGCTGCAGAGGTTGCAGAAGTGGGATGTCAGCCTGTCAGTGCCCAGACCATACGCCGCACACTGCATCAAATCGGTTTGTATGGCCGTCGCCCCAGACAGAAGCCCCTTCTGAAACCGATGCATAAGAAAGCCCGCAAACAGTTTGCTGAAGACAATGAATCCAAGAACATGAGTTACTGGAACCATGTCCTGTGGTCTGATGAGACCAAAATAAACCTGTTTGGGTCAGATGGTGTCCGGCGTGTGTGGCGGCACCCTGGTGAGGAGTACCAAGACAAATGTGTTTTGCCTACAGTCAAGCATGGTGGTGGCAGCATCATGGTCTGGGGCTGCATGAGTGCTGCCGGCACTGGGGAGCTGCATTTCATTGAGGGACACATGAATTCCAATATATACTGTGACATCCTGCAGCAGAGCATGATCCCCTCTCTTCGGAAACTGGGCCGTAGGGCAGTTTTCCAACATGATAATGACCCTAAACACACCTCCAAGATGACAACGGCCTTGCTGAAGAAGCTGAAGGTTAAGGTGATGGACTGGCCAAGTATGTCTCCAGACCTAAACCCAATTGAGCACATGTGGGGCATCCTCAAGAGGAAGGTGGAGGAGTGCAAGGTGTCCAACATCCGTGCGCTCCGTGATGTCGTCGTGGAGGAGTGGAAGAAGATTCCAGAAGCAACCTGTGCAGCTCTGGTGAATTCCATGCCCAGGAGGGTTAAAGCAGTGCTAGATAACAATGGTGGTCACACAAAATATTGACACTTTGGGCACAATTTAGACATGTTCACTATGGGGTGTACTCACTTTTGTTGCCAGCTGTTTAGACATTAACAGCTGTGTACTGAGTAATTTTCAAAGGACAATAAATCTATACTGTTATTCAAGCAGCACACTGACTACTTTAAGTTATATCAAAGTTTCAGTAGGATAATGTTATCCCCTGAAAGGATATAACAGAATATTTGCAAAAATCTAAAGGGTGTACTCACTTTTGAGATATACTGTACATGGAGTGGTTGTGTCAAAATGCCTGGTGGGGTGTAACAAGGTTCTGTCTTCTCTAAACCAGTGCTGCCAATTACCAGTTACTTTCCAAAAATACAATCCAAACTATCTCCTAACCAGTAGTGACTGCCTTCAGCTGGATTCATCAACCATGACTGAACCTCTACACCACCTCCAGCCCAAAGTGCTATGAAGCCAGGTACAGCTTTATGGAACATGAACAGCACCTCCTTATGTAAGAGCCCAAACCAAGAGACGCGACTGTATTTAACAAGTTGTAAATGCAAACGCAGCAATGATCCTGGACCTGTTGATTCAAACATTCCAAAGTGCCCAACACACTCCATGTACAGGGGTGTTTGTGAGTTTTAAATAAGGCTGGATCAAGGCAGGCACCTTCGCTGGGGCCACAGATCCGTGGACCTGGAAACTTCCAGTCTTAATGTATATCAACAGATATGTGTTAATTTGATTGAAAAATATGTTTATGAATATGCAGCACCAAAGGATCAGCTGACATAGTAAGGGCCTGAGAGCGTATTCTTCTTTATTATCTGATCTTGAGGCCCTATTTCTAAGGGAGACGCCAGCCACCCGCTTGTACCCGCAATCTCGTTCTTTCGGTCATGACCCAGCCTTCAGGTGAGGGTAGGAACGAAGATCGACCGGTTGATCGAGAACTTTGTCTTCTGGCTGAGCTCTCTTCTCGTCACAACGGTGCGGTAAAGCGAATGTAATACCGCCCCCGCTGCTCCGATTCTCCGGCCAATCTCTCGCTCCATCGTCCCCTCACTCGCGAACAAGATCCCACGGTACTTGAACTCCTTCACTTGGGGTAAGGCAGTGGTATTCACTATTTGTTACGCGAGAGCCACACTGATAGGACAAAGTCTATAGGAGAGCCACTTTTACTGCAAAGTATGAAAAGCTACATCCAGTCATAAAAAGCACGTCTGCTTATTAATCTGTCATCTCACCCAGAACATACAATATGCAATGCAGCCAAACAATGCATTCAATAAAAGCAGGATTATCTTAATACTGGGATGATGTTATCAAACTCTGCAATCAATATTTCTGCTGAAGCCAAAAAACAGTGTTTCACAATTTTTGAGTCTGAGAAGGTTTTTTTGCCCGAGCCAAAAATCAATGCGATCTCAAAAGATGCCTCAGTTAATCGTTCAGATGTATTAGTCGTCCTGTGTACGAGCCTTTGTTGTCCAGAAAGAAAAGAAGAAAGCTGCTCTATTTTTTTATTTATTTTTACTCATTTCTCTTCCAGGTGCGTACATTTCCAAATGACTTCACTTGAAACCAGAGCGGGTTTGTTTGCACATTAAGCACAAAGGGTTCGACTCGTGGAGGACAAATACAAATTCCTCTGTCCACTTTTCTTGAAATGTCCTATGCTTGTCTCCTATGGCTTGTACCTTTCTTTCTTAACGGAAGCAGCTGTTGTCTCTCCACAAACCACATCTCCAGCATCTTCCTCTCAATTCCGCTGTGGTTTGATGCTCCAAAGACAAATCTTAATTTCCCTCGTTTGTCACGCTTTGTTTCTGTCCACCTGGTGTGTAACTCTTTAATAAGAAATCGATCCATTGTACGTCTGTAGAAAGACGTGCTAACTAGCATGTAATGGTGAAACGAGTCGACCGGAGCCAAGCTAACGCGAGTATGAAGTGCCAGGTTGGTCATAGTATCCTCCAATTTAAATGTTCAAATTTAGCGATATAAATTATTTTTTAGCAAATGTCCATATTCATAAGCATGCTTATGTTAACATATTTTTAATGAGCTTAAGTGTATTTATTTCTATACTAGCCCACCACGTATCTACCCGTCCAAGAGCACATTCACCATTGTAGTGCTGATAGACCACCAAAACTGGAAACTCCGCAGTGAGTCAGTGTCGGCCGAGCAAGTTTAAATATCTTGTTTCTAGTCTATATTTGCATCTTTTATCAATCATTATTATCAATTATTTGTATTATTTGTAGGCTAATATAGCATACACTGTGTTTTAATGGGTTGTATGTAATAACCCTGCTTGTTTTTAGTGTTTTTATGAAATATCTGTATTGACTCCATAATCATATCTATCACCCCTTTATTTAGCCCACTGCCACGCGAGCCACCAATTAAAGCTTGGCGAGCTGCAGGAGGCTCGCGAGCCGCGCAATGAGTAACACTGGAGTAAGGGCACATTCCTAACCCGGAGTAGGCAATCCACCGGTTTCCTGCTGAGAGCCATGGCCTCAGATTTTGAGGTGTTGATCCTCATCCCAACCGCTTCACACCCGATCCAGTGACTGCTGAAGGTCACAGACCGATGACTCCATCAGGACCACATCATCTGCAGAGAGCAGCGAAAAGATCCCCAGGCCACCGAACTGCAACCCCTCTCCTCCACGACTACGCCTCGCTATCCTGTACATGAATATCACAAACAGGGTTGGTGATAAAGCGCAGCCCTGGCCAACATTCACTGGGAACGAGTCCGACTTACTGCCGAGTATCCGGACACAACTCTCGTTTTGGGCGTACAGGGATTGGATGGCCCTCAGAAGTGACCCCCACACTTAAAAAATGCCCCGCTGTCAAAATCTAGCTTTAAATGAAGACCTTAATTAGTTTAGTTAAAATAAACATATATTATTTCAGCGTAGAAAAAAACAACCCTTTTCACACACAAGTTGGATGAATGCGGGGTTATTAGAGGCCGTTCAGTCACGCCATTGGACTATTTTGAGGGGAAACAACATAGAACTGTTGATATTTATTGACAAAATACAGCATGAACTATTCTGGGGGTACGCCAGGGTCCTTGGCTTGCCATCAGGGGGCGCCAGTGTTCTGCTTTCTTATGCATGTGTCAAACTCCTGTCTTATTTGATGGAGTCTCAAGAGACTTAGTTAGTGTGTTGTTTTCAGTTTAGCACTTATTTAGGCTGATTAAGCAAACTCCTTATTGATACTTATACTCCTTATTCGTATAATTGAGATATTCTTTATGACTATATACATCTTTTCAGTTTAATAGCTGTTTAATTATTGACAGATGATAAGACAATGGGCACAGGCATTTAAAAGGCCCCTACATTCAAAAGCTGCTCCCCCAAATCCTTTAGCATGCTTTACAAAATATCAAGGGAAAACATCAAAGGGAACTAGGTTATATTTTCTTAAAGCAGCGTCACTCTGTCAAACATATTCAAGTGTATATGTGTTGCTTTATTAGGAGGGAATTATGAAACATATCACCAAGTTCCAGCTTGTCCAATGTGAGAATTTGCTGCTTTTCTCTGTTTTCTATCATTGGAAGATCACTGTGTTTAGGACTGCTGGTCTGACAAAACACAACATTTGAAGATGTCACCTTGGACATAAGGAAACTGATGGAGACATTTTATATTCTAAACGTGTAATCAATTGATAAAGAATGAGACAATAATATTTATTTGAAGTTTTGAAAACAATGCCGTGTTTCAAATTCAGAATTTGTTGATATTGTTGATATTTGTAATATAGCAGCAATTTCCCTTCAAATGAGCAATGATCATTACAGAAAATGGTGATTTATGTTTATTTGCTTATTTTTTTAATGGAAAGATTCTCCTGAATATCTTTGAATGTATGGACCGTGTTTATGTGTTGCTGATGGAAGATCTTTGGCTGCTTTGTTCTACAGCTGTAGGCCTAAGTGAAGTGATACGAGAGGCATCACATTCCACTAGCTCTTCTCCCGGTGCTGTAGTAATTTCAACTGGGAGGTCTTCACTGAGCCGACCAATAAGCACACGGCTGTGTGTTGGAGACAGAACCCGATTGGCTCACAGCAGGACATTGTCGACACATCGATAGCCGATTGGTCGGACGGCTTGTCCAAACGCTCGAGACCCGCCCGTTTTCTCTCCTCAGTGAGGACGACGTTTTCCATCCAGACCAGAGGGAAAAAAACAGCAGAAAGAGAGCAAACCACCAGACCAAGGTTTGGCTGGAAAAAAGGGAAACCCTCAGCTGCTAAACCGGGATACAAATACATATTCCAGGCGGAGACGACAGCAGTCTACAACGGTGCTTCCTATACGGTACGTTCTTCTCTGCTTTTGTTGTTATAGTGGCTGATAGTTTGACTGAGTCCTCTGCTTTGAGACACATTGGTGTCAAATAACACGAAAATCATCTTGTTCTTCCTTTTTTCTTTCCTTGTGCATTGTCTGTCTGTGTATTAATGACCAAAGAATAGACCTATAGAGTGCAGTGAAGAGACAGTTACTTTGTTGCTTTGTCCACGATGTCTCTTGGTATGTGACATACAGTGTAGCTACAAGGGAAAGGTACTTTTAACTGTTGAAACCACTGTGAAGTTCACACAGTTTCATTTTACTTTGCTCATGGACTTGAAGGGTTTACTTCGTTTTAGTAGATGTGTAACTACCTGCAATGCAAGGGTTAGGGTTAGAGAGTAGCCCGTATTAGGGGTTCCCAAAGTGGGGAACCCTAGTAGTACCTGGAAGGGCAGATTGGCTTCTACAGAAATGATGCCTCCTTCTACAGAAGAGAACAAATCTTCTCTGGAAGTAACCTAATTTAGCACAAACTCTCATACCTAAGGCATTTACCCATAGCTGCAGGGAATGAAAAAGCCAGAAACGTCTACACCATGGTATTTGAGATGTGACATGAGGGTTGATTCACGTTTTGTGAAGAGCAGCTCACTGGAAAAGTGACTAAACCATCTGTACTGATGAATACTGAGATGCTTTCTTCTTGGCTGTGGCGGTCTGGGGTCAGCTTCCAGGGGTCAGCTTCACCTGAGTTGTGTGATGGAGGATGGGCTGAGTTTGTGCCTCTCATGTACATTCAAGTCACAGAGGGAAGCATCTCGTAAGATGCAATAGGGAAGGATTGATAGGGAAATGTCCGTCTTGATATTTTGAAGATGTTTAACCAGTGTCCAAAGTTGTGACTCTATTTCCAAACAAAGATGGATATGCCATATCTCCTTGTCTGCTTTACTGGACATGTACCAAGATTAAAATGTTTTATTATCAGTTATATTTGTCCATATTAATGTAACATATACTACTGTACTTTCTCTAATACACACAATTAATTGAGTTGTTCAATGACATTCTGTTTTATTTTTAAGATCACCAGGAATGTATCAAAATGAAAGATTATCATTGTGACTGGAATGTAATGCACTATATAGGAGGCACACTGAGATAGGACTGGGTTATAAACCTCAATACCTTTCAGCAAAGAGCAGTGTGCCAAACATTCAGGTAGCAGCTTCATATTTCATTGGAGCTGACCATTGCTATCCCAAGTCAAAATTGTTACCGCTATCAGTGGCATATTTTAAACTTATATTCACATAATTTCAATATTATAAAGCTTATAAACTCAATAGTTATTCATAGGGGTCTTCAGTTGTTGGAGCAAGTTTCTTGTTGCTTTTGAAATGATAAGGCACACAATTAAATAGACTACAGCTGTTGTTTCACTGTGCCAGATGCATTTCATTTAGCACTTTGTGAACATTAATAATAATAATAATAATAATAATAATAATAATAATAATAGGTGTTGTTGAGCAAACGTGGACTACAGACTTATGTGACTTACAAATGTTGAAAGCTAAAGATTTGGTGGATTTGGTGAGGGGATCGAAAAGATTGATTAAATGCTATCAAACTCCAACCCAGCATTTTTGTTTTGGTACTTAAAGTCAGGCATCAAATCGCTAGTATTACACATTTTGAAAGATTCGCAGCCCAACACAGAGGGTATGGAACTTTCCCTCCACTGTGTTGAGCAAAGACTTTCAAAAGTTGCAAGTAAGAAGTGACCCAAAAGTGTCATGTCAGCATTCTCCTCAAACGATTGGTCGATTAATCGAATTGTCAAACGACCGACAATTATTCATCATTTTGATTATGAATGAATCACTGAAATTATTCATCCAGCCAAAATACCAAATATTTCTTAGTCCCAGTTTATAATTTGTGAACTTTTGCTACTTCCCATCAAAAATGTCCTAGTGAATTAGATGCTGTGTCTTTGGATATTGTATTGTTGGTTGGACTAAACGTGCCTTACTTTGGGCTTAAGGAAGTTATAATGGACATTTTACACTATTTTCTGATATTTTATAGACCAAATGACTAATCTATAACAAAAGTAATTAATAGTTGCAGTACTTAAGTATACATTCCACTTTACTATGTGGTTGGGCCTTGTAATGTTTGGGCTGGCATAGAAACTACTACAGGAAGTCTCCCCGGACCCCTAAATAAATACAATAATCAAGCTCCCACTTCAGAACATTTCATCCCAAAGATTGTCATCTCAACAGATTTGATGTTTGTGCACTGCATGCCAGCAGGAGAAAAGCATTTGTTTTTGCAACAAGACTGTTGCTTTCTTGTTGCTGTCAACTAAACTGCTGCTAGTTTCAATTGAAATGTCGCTTTTCTCGCTCCAGCAGAATAACAATCTGTGCTGAAAAGTTTATGTACATATTTGCAGTGAGCGAGACAAAGACCAGCACTTCAGCTGGAGTTAGCCTGGGGGGGGGGGTCTTTGCAGACAGAGCTTGAGCAGCCACTGAAGTTTTGTTTCTTAAATCTCTGACCACTTTCAAAGAGTGAATCATCTCCAAACCACATAAACCAACGGGAAATAAGCTCAGCATCAAGAGGAACCAAACAAACAGAAATGTAACTGGAGGCAGGTGGAATGGACTTTATTTGGGTTGAATCTGAATCTTCAAGGGGAAGGTGTTGAGGATCATGAGGTTGTCACGGCTCTCCCTTCACTTCTCTTACTGCATGTCATCATAAAGTGTTTTGAGGTTCCACACAGCAGACAGCACCATCTGTGTTGCTGCTTGTAGCTGCCTGCTCTGTCTGCACTCTACTCTCTCTTCATTTCTGCCTCCATCGTCTCATCGTCACACACTCCTGTCCTCCATCTAGCATCAGTCTTCCTTATTGTCACACACACACACACACACACACACACACACACACACACACACACACATACACACGGTTGTCATGGAAACAAAGACTTTCTGAAGGCAAAAGACAGAACAAGAGCCACGTGCTCCTGGTTCAGACACCGTGTCTGATCTGTGTGTGTGTGTGTGTGTGTGTGTGTGTGTGGTATCATAGAATGAGTTAGTATAAATATGAGATCTTCTTCAGAATAGAATGTTTATATGAACATTAGGCTCCACTAATATATATTTTTGAGAGCTAATGAGCCAATACATTGAATAAAAACTGTGAAAGGATTGGTTACTGTGGCTTGAAAAGGCAGCTTAGTTTCTCAAGCCACAGTAACCAATCCTTTCACAGTTTTTATTCAATGTATTGGCTCATTAGCTCTCTCTAAAAAAAAAAAAAAATACATACATATATATATATATATATATATATATATATATATATATATATATATATATATATATGTATGTAATAAACAAAACTGATCAACTGCTCATTTAAAAAATACCCTTTTATAAATGTTACCATCGTACTTCCTTTAGTAGGGCTTGGTGTTGAATATGAATACGCTGTGAATACTGAACAGTAGGGCTGTCTTCAACTAAATAAATTCTTAGTTGATTAGCAAACTGATGGCTTACTGTAGTTGATTGATTCAACAGATCTGTAAAACTGAGTTTCTCCATAAAGGAGCAAACAGAGGCCCCACTATAAATCTTTCAGTTTGTTGGAAATTAATAATTCAGGCTGAAGCATAAAAAATGACTAATTAACTCAAATCTTAGTCGACTAAGGAACCATTAGTCTATTCTATCGGACACGAGGCGGCAGCTGACCAGGCTGTGTCCGAAGGACCAAGTATGAAAAACTGTTCTGCACTTAAAGTTGGCACCAAATGCTTAGTCAGATTCTTGATCTTGTTTACATATTGTTTGATCAGATAATGCTTACTGATTTTAATATTAAATGTGTTACTTTTTCTTTTACTGTGTTTCAGTCAGATTTGGCAAATACAGTTTGGTCTGTTCTTTCCAGTTTGTGTCCTGTGTCCGTCCAGCAGACCTTTTGTTTGTCTGTCTTCCTGTGTGGGATATCAACATCCTGTCATTTGTCTCTCCACCCATTGAAACTCAGGCCAAACCAGAGGAGCCAAGACATTCTTCTACTGCCTCTGCCTTTGTCTGCCCCAACACATCTCTCTGTCCCATCGCTTATCTCTGTCTGCTCAAACCTTTTCTTTATGTCTGCGGAAGAAGGAAGTGTATTTCACTTACTATAGGACCTTTGAGGATTGTAACACTGTGGTAAGAATGCTGTCATATTTGTTCTTATGCAGTTAGAAGCAGCTGGTATGTAGCTGACAGCCTGTGTGCCAGGCCGACAGTGCACCTTCAGTAACCCCGGCTGATTAAACACATTCCAATCCTCTCACACTGTTTACTTTCCTCTCAGCATCTCCCTTCTACCTAGCTCTCTTTCCTTTTTTTTTTTTTAACTCTCTCAGTTCACACGCTCTGCACCTTCTGTCTCAATCTGTTTCTCCTCCCTTCCTCTTCTCTCTCCTGCTTCTCTCTGTGTTTTTCTCTCCATCATTTTTCTCTCAGGCCTCTCGAAGGTCCTGGAAGTCAAGTTGTTGTCAGCATGGGATGTGTAGATGCATCTCAGACAAACTTGCAGACAAAATGCCTGAGCTGAATAAGGATGCACTTGTATTGGCTATACTCGCATGCAAAGTGTGATCAGAGAAAACGATAACAAGTTTGTGTCAAAAAGCTTTCTTTGTAGGGATGGACACGCTGGCTTAGCGTGATTGGGAGCCCAGAGTGGAGAGAATAATATATATTATTTATATGCATCTGCTTAGTTCTGCTACCCAGCGGATCATGATAAAATATCAGAGTTTGGGTTTGGTTAAGCATTTTCTCTGTCTGACCGGGCCAGTTGTAGGGCTGCCCCCTCTTAGTTGATTAGTCGACTAATCGGTCATTTTGGTATTAGGCGACTAAGATTTCTTAAGTTGATTTAGTCATTTTTTATGCTTCCCCCCCAAGAAACATATGAGTCTCTGGTAAACAAAAGATTTAAAGTGGTGTTTTGCATGATTCTTAACAGAGAAACTCAGTTTTACAGATCTGGCGATTAAATCAACTAATGGATTAGTGGACAGAGTGTTAGTCGAGTCAACTGTGCTTACTATTACTTGACCGTAAGTCACACACTCAGCAGTGTAGCTACTGTTAATTACCCAGTGTAAATGTTTGACACCCTGAGGTTTGACAGGTTGCATAAAGGTTATCAAACTACAAACTGAAGCAGTCTAGAGATCTGCAGTGTGAGTGTAGGCAGTGTTTTATTCTTTGAGGGAGTGCTTTCCGTGTGTGTGTGTGTGTGTGTGTGTGTGTGTGTGTGTGTGTGTGTGTGTGTGTGTGTGTGTGTGTGTGTGTGTGTGTGTGTGTGTGTGTGTGTGTGTGTGTGTGTGTGTGTGTGTGTCTATGTTTAGCTGAGTTTGTTTAGTACTTGGTAATTATGGCTGGCAGCAGAGTTTGAGTTAGAGCAAGCAGAGGAATGCCTTTGGTCTGCTCTTGTCACTGAAACGTTTCAAATACTTTAACCTGTGTGTGTGTGTGTGTGTGTGTGTGTGTGTGTGTGTGTGTGTGTGTGTGTGTGTGTGTGTGTGTGTGTGTGTGGTTCCACCCAAACAGGAAGCTGTGTGTGTTCATATGCATTTGTGTGTGTGAGTTTGTTACAGGATAACTTATGCACACACACACACACACACACACACACACACACACACACACACACACACACACACACACACACACACACGTAATAGACACACATGCATATGAACACACACAGCTTGCTGTTTGGGTGGAACCACCGGATGACATCATTGGCTGCTTCTGGTGGCCTCTAGGTGATCTGTCTTCCAGATGTGGAGAATAGGAGCAGCAGATGGCTGTGCAGGGTGAGGCACTGACAGTTGGAGCTGATATTTAATGTTTAAAGATTTAAAGATTATTTTCTATATTGTGTTTTTTAATTACCTAATGGTCTGGATGGACCATCAGTGAATGTCTTCCGACCAACATTCCAAAAAACAAAGATCTTCCGTTGACTGTAATATTAGATAAGGAAAAGTCCCAAACACTCCAATTTAGGTTCTGGAAATGTCAAATGTTTGGTATCTCTGCTTGACAAATGACACTGAACAGTTAATTAGTTGAGCCAGGTCCTCTGCTGGGTTACCCTGCGTCTTTCAAAAAACTGGACAAAAAGCCATTTGTTGAATGAAATAGTTGGTCCACCAGAGAGCACTGACAAGTATAGTTTTCAACTGTAAAATGTCCCGCTCACTTCATAGCTTATTCCAAAAAAAAAAAAATAACAAATTGAAGGGATCCTTATCAAAACATGTTTTGATAAACACAGTTAGGGTCTGCTCTCTATCAGCCCAAAGACTGCCTGCCTCTCAGTATCTGGAGTTTGTGTGGGCGTCGGCAGGAACATAAGCAGCCTCAGCCATGTGTGGTTGGGGCTGGGCAGTCATTGTTTGAACCACATTTCAAATGTCAAGATCACCAAGTAAGTGGTGTATATCAGCTGACTCCCAGTCAGTTGGAACATCCCTAATTAATAATTAAAGAATTAACTATCCGGATGAAGCAGCCCTTTAACACAGCGGTCCCCAACCTTTTTTTGCGGCACGGACGGGTTTCATGTCAGACAATATCTTCACGGACCGGCCTTCAAAGTGTGTGTGTGTGGGGGGGGGGGGATAAATATGACGAAATAAAATGATACGAACGGCATAAAAACAAATCTAAAGTGCATTAAAAAACTCACCATTACGCTGAATGAGTGTGAGCCCTGAGCTTGTGTCTCTGCAACGAGCCGGTCCAATATAGGGGTATACATTCTTCACCAACAGTAAAAGGTTTCTTCTCTTAGCAATACAGTTAGTCACTAAGTATGACGCTCTCAGTGCACTCGCATGTGTTGATGTGGTGGCCATCAGTAATTGTTTATGTCCTTCTTGTTCATGTTTTTTTCTTTCACAAAACTCCAAGTGCTTGTCTCTTAATGCCGGGTACTTGGTCTCCAGGTGCCGAAGCCAGTTATGAAGGCTTCGTTGCCTCATTTGTGAGCCTGTGTATTATGCAGAGCGGCGCATGAGAATCACCTGTAGCGATAAACACGTATTTTAAGTGACTCCTGATATTGTCTTTTAAATGCAGCTTTCTTTGTCTTGGAAGTCGTAGGCTCTTCTTCTCCTCATTGGGTCTTTTCCCTCTTCCAAAAAAGCTCTTTAAAGACGTTTGTTTTCCGCTCATTGTTGCTTGTGGGCTTAATTTCTGAGGTAAAGTATCACGTGACTGAGACGAGCGTCTTGACCTATGGTCTTGACATGTGTCAAGAGACACAGACGCACAGACGGATGTATCCAGTGATTTTTCAAAATAAAACCTCTTTCAAAATAACCGGACCACTGCTTTAACAGGTCTCTGTTATCAAGGTCTTTTTTTGGATGTAGTCAACTTGAGTGCACTTGTAAAACCTTTGCCTGTGGTTAGTTGGAAAAGATTTCTCACATTTACTTGAACCATTGCAGTCCTGATGTTATACAGATAACACAGATATATTCCTGGACCATTTATTGGAGTCCATTCCCTCTCAGTAGTCAGACTTTGCGGTTGGCCTAAACCAGATAATAGTTTTTGGCGCCAACACAACCAATCATGCTGTGTAGAACTGAGCCTGTAAAACTAGTCTGCTTTCTTTTACAATCTCTACACTTCTTTAATGCGTCTATATGTATGCCAGTGTGCAGTAGACATGCATGTAAGGAGACAAACGTAAAGAGCTGTGTTAGAGGTTGGCGTCAGGAAGCCGCCTTGTACTCAAGTTTAATTTTTCTGAGCACTCGGATGTCCCGAGCCGATTCTAAGGATCGGTATCACAGCCGATTTGGGCGTATTTTATTAAAACATTAAAAATTATGAAACCAATCACAATCCAATACTTTTTTTACTCTACTGCTCTTTGTCCTCCTCAGCTTGCATGTGTTGCAGCTATGCTCTCCTTATTCACTACCGGGCTCTACATTGCAGCATTTAGCTGCATGTCCATGTAGATGTGAATGATTCCAGTGTACCAGTTCAGACACTGAAGTTGGCAAAATGTACAGATTTGCGAGCTTCAACTAATTATCATTGGAAAAGAGCCATGTAGAAAACAGACCATTGCTTTCCGCTTAAAGTGATTTAGCTAATTAATGTTAATTACTGTAGCAACTTGATTACAGAACAACGTTACACTTGGCTTTACTTTAACATTACTGGGTTGATCAGCTACCTGAAGATAGCTACTGTAAGCTATTTTGTTGAGTTGCCTCTTAGCGAAATGTTCTATGGTAGACAGTGATGCTTTGTATGTGTCTAGGGCTTTTATTGTTAAAGGGAGAATGCGACCCTCCAGCAGACTGAAATGCATCCTTAAAGCAGTGACAGTGAAGCTTAAAGGGAAACTAAATGGAATCTAAATGCAGATGGTGTCATTATTCTATGGCCATTACATTGTGCAATCAACATGTATTTCATAATTAAAGCAAAAATGTTGTCTACTGCCACTATAAAGTCAGATTTGTAGATACCCAATTTTAACCTTTAGAGACCCACATATGTTTTCAGTATATTCACTCTAGCTTTAAAACTGTGCTTCTCAGAGTGTATGATCAAAAGCTCCAGCTACTAATATACATTGGGGTGAGATTATTTTGTCAACTAAATGAATCTAGTTAAAGAAAAGCTCAGTGATGTTCTCCTTGTATCTGTACCCATACCCATGGTACTACTTGCCTTATGTAGAGTTGTGCGTGCACCCCCCTCCGGCACCCCACCTGGTGTCACAGACAGATTTACTTGGCTTTAACGCTCCATTGCCTCTGCTGTTACTCAGAAAACCCCAAACCAACATGCTTCCATGGAGTATCTGCCTCTGAAACACAGAAACAAAGATCATATCAGGTTATCTTATCTATTTCTGCTCCCAAAACATGTCTTTAAAAGTGTACCCGCATATCAGTCTAACATATGCACCACATGTTTTCATCCTGTCTGTGTCAACAACAGCTACTACTTCAACCGTAAACTGTTTTCTGTTAACTAGGGTTGGGAGATACGACAGTAGCCTATATAGCGTGTAACAGTACAGTAGGAATGTGTCCTCCGGTAGAGAATCCAGCTGCTCCGCAAGGTAACCTGATTTGGGCAGACATGGAGAAGGAGAGTGGCTTTGTAACAATCAGGATGAGGAAGAACTCTGGTTATATGGCTACCAGCTATTTGCACAGTATTTTGTCAGCTTTTTGAATGAAAGCACTGTACTTTATCGGTACTTTGTCCTACACACTTATTTCACAATATAGATACAATAGGTCTTTAGCCTAAATATAAATAAAACAATCATTAAAACAAAAGAAATCTGTCAAAGTGAACCCGTTTTAGCCATTTGCGCATGGTGGGAAATATTAGAGTGTGACACATCAAAGGCTCTCTGCTAGTGTGAAGGAGAATAGCTTCTTACAAGGACTAGGCTAAATAAATGTCCACAGAGTGATGACAGTGATACTCTGTGTTATAGAGGGGATGTTGCCCCGATATGAACACAGCTGTGCCTTGAGATTTTGGTTTGGTCTTTGGTGTGCCTTGGTCACAGAAAGTTTGGGAACCCCTGCTCTAAAGTATAGGTCTTCAACAGAGGGTGGTTGTTTGTAGATAAAGTAATATTATTATTATTTTTTTGCTTTGCACATTCACATTCCCTCCTCCGCTGTGTTTCGGTGAAGGGCGGGACTTTGCTCCAAACACACACACCTACAGTCAGAGACAGAGTGGAGGAAAGGAGAGGGGTGAACTAAAATAAATTCACGCCACGCACCCCCCCACGGACCTCTTCAAGCCTCTTCTATACAATATATACAGTGCTCCACAATACGCCAGTTTGGGGTCCTTGGCCTGAAAAATGTTGAAGACCCCTGCTCTAAAGTAAAAATGTGTCTATTGCTTTATATTGCACTGAATGAAGTCAGGCTGGTATTTATTTGCACCTGTTAACCTTAAAACCTGTAACACTTGAAATGATTGTTCTCAGGAACCTTAAAGCTTTCTTAACTCTAGTTTTGTCTCATATAATGCAAATAAAAGAAAACAATAATGAAATGTGATGAAGTATGGTATGTTGCTGTATATATACGTTACCGTGATATATAAAATTACACAATACATTTTTTTTTATTGCTCAGAATCACTGTTTGGTTTGCATCAGGATTTAGCAGGATCCAATCCCTCTGAAATCTGAACTAAATAGGCCTCAGAAATGTAATAGGGAGCTGGCTCACACTGTACGTGTAGTTGCTGTTGCTCTCTGGAGAAACTTGATTCTTTTAAAAATGTTCTGTTGCATCCTGCATTTTGCCTTTTCGTCTTTTTCTCAAGTGTTCCAAGTCTCATTCAGGACACTCTCTTTTTTTTTTTTTCTTTTTTTTTACATTACAGGTCATTTAGCAGACGCTCTTATCGTACAGAGCGACGTACAATGAACTAAGTACAGGGACCGTCTCCCTGGAGCAACTCAGGGTTAAGTACCTTGCTCGGGGGCACAATGGTGGCAGCCTGGTATTGAACCCACAACCTCCTGGTGTTCTGTGTGGAAGCCGTACCACCAGACCACTAAACCATCACCACCTTAACTGCCCCCAAAATGCAATAGAAAACCACCTGTTCTGTTTGGTATATGGGCAAGAACAACGTCCCACTGCAGAGCTTCAAGTCAAGTAAAGCTGCAATCATAAGTCAATTTAACAGTTAGTGAATTGACACAAAATTAAGTGGCAACTATTTTATTAATCTAATCAGTCTTGTCATTTTTAAAGGAAAATACCAAACATTTGCCAGATTTGAAGTGAGGATTGTGTTGCTTTTATTGGCACATGATAGTAAGTAGGTTATGGATTGTTGGTTGGACAACACAAGACATTTGAAGACGCTAACATGGAATCTGGGAAATCATAACGGGCATTAATAAAAACATATTTTTTATTTTTGAAGTACAACAATTGGCAAATTAATCAGCATTCTACACAGGCAGGTAACATTTTACAGATTTTAAATTTGGTAAAAACACTGCACCATGAACTCATAAGGTTGGATCCAATGTAAAACTATATTGAGGAAAAACATTTCTCTGCACAGTTAGCAGCATTGCAAACCCACACCAGTCTTTAGTGGAGAGATTGACTCAGGAGTCCGGACTTTGTCAAGGTGACAACTCACAGTTTTATAAATGGTAATATTGTTTTATTATGACAAGAGAATAAAGAGCAAAAAGAAACATCTTGGGGGGGGTCCCAAAAGCCAGTCAGGTTGAACTGTAACCTAAAAACTCAATGGATGGGGAACAAGCAAGATGATGTGTAGATATTACATAACTTACGTGACCTGCATTGAGATCTGCATTTTGTATCTGATTTCATTGGTCATGCGTGCTTTAAAGTGGAGGTGTGATTAGAATCCAGCTGGAATCATTGTGACTGACAGTCTGAATGTGATGTGAATGTGAACTGCAGGTGAAAAAGAGAGGACGTGTTCCCTGTGATGTACGACTCAGACCTGACCTTTCTGCCTTAACGCTTAATTAACCTTAAAGCAGGATGTTATTAATGGCTCTTTACAGGGCCCTTACACACTCATCTGCACACTCTGCATCACAGAGCGGAAACGAGTAGTTTACCACATTGTGACTGTTATTTTGCTCAAATATATGGTTTAGCCTACAACACCTAAATCGCTGGGAGAGTTATTACACTCATATACATTAATTTATTTTCATTTACTGCATTATTGATCCTGTTTCTGTCTCGGTAATGCTCCAGGTGCATATTCTATACCGATGGATGGCGAAAAACATGCAAAATAAACCTTTCTCCCATCTCTGCGGTGGTGTTTCTATCCATATGTAAAGAGGTGCATTTCCTTGGTTGAAAAATAGTATACTATACAGAATTACAGACACAAAACAAGGTGTAAAATATATCACTCAACACACTGTAAACTCTTCTGCCTGTAGCTTTCTGTGCGACTCAAAGCTATCCCATCGAGTTTTGGTAAAGATATTTTCTAAATCTAAAACAACTCAGAAATGAGCACTGGAATCAGGAAATACTTTCATTTGAATTTGAGAAGTGCCACTGGACAGTGTAGTACATATAGATTCTTGTTGGCATACTGACGTTAAAACAGGTGTTTTTTTTCAAGGAGACATACAGTATGTGTGTAAAAAGATCTTTCTGCTCAAATCAAACATAAAAATATAAAAAGTCTACACACCCTTATGAAATTGCAGGTTTTTGAAGACAGAAATAACAACAACGTAAATGTCAGACTTGTTCCATCTTTAATGTGATCTTCCAACAAACACAAATCCAGAAAGAAAAAAAAAAGAAAAGATTATTAGGACATTTTTAAATAAATAAAAACCACAGCACCCTGATTGCATAAGTCTGCACACCCCACCCAACTAATACTTTGTGGAAGCACATTTTGCTTTTATTACAGCAGCAAGGCTTTGTGAATAAGTCTGTTAACTTTGCACATCGAGACTTTGGAATTTTATCCCACTCGTCTTTGCAGAAAAGTTCAAGTTCCTTCAAATAGCGAGGGGAGCTCCTGTGTACGGCTCTCTTTAGGTCATTCCACAGGTTTTCGATGGGATGGAGGTCCGGGCTCTGACTGGGCCATTCCAAGACTTTGACTTTACTTTCCTGAAGCCATGCCTTGGTCGACTTGGACGTGTGCTTTGGGTCATTGCCATGTTGGAATGGGAAATTCCTCTTCATCTTCAGCTTTCTGACGGAGGCCAGCAGGTTTTGTACCAGAATATCTTGATATTTGAAACTATTCATTATCCCGTCTATCTTGACAAGAGCCCCTGACCCAGCTTTTCAATAAATAGATCATGCAGTTTCTTTGGTAACTCTTTGTGGTCCATGGCTCTCCCAGTAGGATGCAACACCAAACATTCAAGCAAACACTACAGCAACAGCTGACTTTACTCTGGTTTCAATCAGAATCACTTTCATTGATGGCAGGTGTATGCTATTTACCTAAAGGCATGATTTTGAATGTGATTAAATAACTTTGAGCACAGCTAGAGCCCCCATTATTAAAGGGTGTGCAGACTTATGCAATCAGGGTGTTGTGGTTTTTTTAATTTAAAAATGTCCTAATAATTATTATCATTTTTTTCTTTCTAGATTTTTGTTTGTTGGAAGATCACATTAAAGATGGAACAAGTCTGACATTTACATTGTTGTTATTTCTGTCTTTACGTTTCAAAAACCATGCAATTTCATAAGGGTGTGTAGACTTTTTATATCCACTGTATGTGTCTGCTTGGATTTGACAGTTGACAGTTGGTTGAGCTGAATTCTCTTGCCCCTTCCGAACTGTGACAGACAACACTGAGGTCTATTTCCTCTGTTGACCCCCTGACTGTTAGCAGCTGCTGCGCCAAGTATAACTAGCACAATACTGCTTCAGTAGCCCCTTTCACACATCCTGTAGCTGCTGGTAGCATAAGCAAGCCTGAAAAACAACATCGTACATGACTAGGGTTGACCTTCTCTCTGGACTGGATGACGTTCCGCAAAGCGATACATTTAGTTTTTGTTTTGTCTTGGCACTATGGGAAGATTAATAAGAGTTGTGAGCACAGGAGGACAGGCTCCATGGACTGTCTCTCTCTCTCTCTCTCTCTCTCTCTGTCCCTCTCTCTGTCTGTCTGTCTGTCTGTCTCTCTCTCCCTCTCTCTCTCTCTGTCTCTCTCTCTGTCCCTCTCTCTCTCTGTCTCTCTCTCTGTCCCTCTCTCTCTCTCTCTCTCTCTCTCTCTCTCTCTCTCTCTGTCTGTCTCTCTGTCTGTCTGTCTGCCTGTCTGTCTGTATGTTGGACCCTGTCTGTCACTTCAGCAGGTTTCAGTGTTACATTAGGGGAGACCGGGGAAAAAAGAATAAACAGATTATTATTGAATCATATTATTTAATAACAGCAACAACAATTAAACTATATGCTTTTCATTTACAGGTTCCATAAACCTTATTGAGTGAATTGTCATTATAAATATACATTTTTATAAATATGTTTATTTCTTCTGTGAAATAAGCAAGCGGCCTGTTTAAGAATCAAAATAAAGAATCGTTAAGAACCTAAATTGATGAGCAGAATCGGAATAGGAACCACATGACTGTCACAAATGGCCAACTGATAAAAGCAAATAACTTGAATTAAAAAGTAAAATAATGATTTAATTTTCACTATTTATATGTTTCAGGATTTAAAAAAGACCGCCAATTAATTTAAAAGTGATTTAGAAACAGGAGATGTTAAAAGTCTACTTTCGATTAACTATTTCTCTGGCCGAATCATCAGGGTTGTTTTCTCAGACATTCTACTGCTGCAAAATATGTTGTAGAAGCACATATAATTCAGCCTGGATTTTTCCTCAAAATACCAGAGCAGTGATTGATTGCTTCAGTAGCTGTTGTAAATGTATCAATTTACAAACAAGACAATGCAATATTTATTTTGTCAATATCATCCATTATCTCCCATTGTCCTCTTCCACCACCTGGTTGTAGGAGTACAAGGTCCCAGTCGTGCACAGTAAATGTGTCTAGAGATTAGGGCCTTCACACACACATATTCCCCCTTTTTGAAATTCTTTAAGTCGCTGCATAAGCTCCCATGTGTCTTTGTGTTGCAGTGTAAGCTTGTTTGACTGATTTGCTTGCATTTAAAAAGTGGTTTGATCCTCATTAGGGCCTGTTAACCCCCAATATCCCTCTGTGCGCGGGTACCCACTGAGCTTTGTGTCACGCAGGCTGTGAACTCTGCTTCCTTGTGGGAAAAGCTTAGAGCCAGACAAAGTCCTGGTCATCTAAGGCTATTCAGACAGTATTAAACCAGAGCTGTACAGTTACATCTCCAGCCGAGGCAAAGTTTGTCTGTTTGTCTGTTAAATGTCTATGCTTCAGTCACATGCTCATAATGTTAATCTGCAAAATCATCTCCCACATTTGGGACTGTTTTTAAAGCATATTAGTTTTAGACAAAAGTCTGAAAAATTCTTTATCATTTCTTTTATTTCAAAGCCAATGCCGAGAGGGCATCTCGTTAATATTCTTAAAGGCAGTATTTAAACATTGTATCATGTTGTTCCTACCGGATTACTAAGAGTGTGAGACTATAATGTGCAACTTACAGCTCATCAAGTGTCCAGTATAAAACTAGATTATAAAGTGAAACAGCAAAACTGAAGAGGCACTGCTGAAGCTTCATTCTGAGCATTTACCACTAAATGATGAATACTTTACCTTACTGATGACTTTACAGGATTTTCAAAGCATGCAGTAGTGTAGATTGTTTATTGTTTTACTGTTCTAGGTAGCCATTAATTACTAGTCAGTGCAGTGTGCAAGACAACTAGCAGAATTTTAAGATTTATTTTAGTTGTGTCATAATTAATCACAGTGAACATCAGTGGTTTTGTTGAGAGTTAACAAAAACACAAACGCAAAACAAAACAATGAGCTAAAAGAGGCTATAACAGTCTGTGAAGCTGAGAGGAGCTGCAGAGTTTGCTTCTCTGCAGCTTTAATCCTGCACTCATGTTAAAGTATAACAAAAAAGCAAGGACTGATTGAATGTAGAAGATGTGATGTTTCATTGTGAAGGTGTAGCTTCCTCCTCCTCCTCCTCCTCCTCCTCCTCCTGTCTTTTATCTTTTTTATGCACTGCTTTGCCTTGATATCTCTTTGCATCTCTGTCCTGGAATTTCATCATCTTCACCAGCTGATTCTGTAATGAAGAAGAAAAAATGCTGAGTCCTACATCTATTTACCTAACTGTATACATTATGCAACCCTCTCTTAGCTTTTGATTTGCTCAAGTGGGAGAAGCTTTGAAGCTGTTGTGCCCTGCAGAAATACACTTTTTTTTTCTAGCTCTGTTTTTTCAACATCTGAGGGATGTTGAAAATGCTTCAATTACCTCACTTTATAATGATAACGACGACGAAGGGGATCGTGGACTAAAGATAAGAGACTGTGTATGATTATAACTTTTGACTCAAGACTAAACTTTAGGGTACTTTGGGGCTCAAACGTACAGCTAAAGCGTGGCCATTATATTACATTATATGCTCATTTAAGATGTTCCATTAGCAACTTATGAGCATAAAAATCACTATGCACTATGCAGCTGGTGTAAATCATGAGATGCAGTTATAAAAGGTAGTAAGTGAATCTTGAACCATTTTATATTTAAAAAATAAAAGCATTCTTTTGAAATTAGAGATATTATCAGTTTTACATGATCACAGTTTCATTAGACTATCTCTGCCGGTAAGTAATATGAAACAGGCAAACAATGTAATGTTGACACTGTTTTTTAATTGAACTGAATCAATTATTTGTATTACTTATTGGCTGACATACAGTACATGTATATGTCTATGTATCTGTGACAAGCTTATATCAGCCTGTCAGTTTATCAGTCTGGCTCCAATTCATGTATTTGAAAGAAAATAAGAAATCGCTTTTCAACTGAGGAGTCTGAATCACAATCTTACAATAATTCAGTCAGACAAAATGATCTTAAATCAAATTGTACTAGCTTTTTCTGGAGCCTTCAGTCACATATGGTCTATTAAAAATAACAAATAATTAACTTTAAATAACTTTTTATTTAAAGGTAAAGCCAATAAATAAAAAATACCAATCATATCACAATACAACACAGCAATTCTAACAATCAAAACATAATTTCCTGAGTAATCTTAAAACAATAAAACAGTGAACTAACATTATGAACAGAATGTGAAGAGGTAACAGTGTTATGTTAAACACGTCTCTGTGTTGTGTTGCAGATATCTACTGAAGTTAGCATGCTAACAGCTAGCTGCGCTCCGTCCAGTCTGTAATACCACTTGTTCCTCTGGAGGTGATAGTGAGTCACTGTAGCTCGGACAGACTCAGGGCTTGTCAACATTACATCCATGATCCCTGCACGTTTAGATACTTTCTTTTGGTTTAATCATAAATGGCAGAAACGTCCTCAGCGTCGGCAGGAGGCTGCTTTGCCAGAAGTACAGTATACGGCGGCTTGGAGACAGACATATCTTCCGTTAGCAGTTAGTAGTTAGCACTTATTCAGCAGCCAAACTTTCTGTTGCTGCCGTTACACAGGTTAGACCCAGCGCTCCATCAGCCCGCTGTGACTCCCGGTGCTGGGATATACGCCGGCTGAATCTGAGCCGCTGGACCCAAGCCAATATACAAACTATCAAAACGTAGCGTTACACGGAACATACAGCCCCTAGTGTCACACACACATATCTAAACTCCACGTGAAGATTATAAGATAGAAGAGTTATTTAGACTCTCAGAGTTTCAGCAGTCTGCTCTAATGAACTGACAGACTGACTGACACAGGAGTAAAACATACACAGTAAAATATATCAACACTAGAAGAGAGAGAAATATGTATGTAGAGCACAAGACACAATATAAAGAATAAATAAACTACTACAACTAAAATATAAACAGGTTACAGTTGTTTTTTAATAACTGATGGTTTTGATGGTTGATGAATTTATAATGTATGGCGCCAGTAGTAGAGGTGAAATACTGCGCCCTGTTTCTTTGGCTTGGAACTGACGTGCCAGATGGTTGTTTACACAGAACCATCCGAGAAGCCGTCATTGGTAACAGTTTGGAAAAGGGCAGACACTTTAAAAGCACAGCTCTTTCCTCAGTGATGTTTATGAAGAGGATTCCTCCTCTTCTTCCTCCTCTCTTGTTTGGGACACTTCCATGGTCTACCTCAAATGTTCTAGGGATTTGAGTGGAAATGGGGATATTGATAGCATCCAATTCAGGGGGGCTCACATACCAAAGTGTGAAGAAAGTGTCTCCTGGTCTTTAGGCGATCTATCATCCTCCTGCTCCATCATCAGCTGTATTCATCCTCTCCTTACTCCCCTCCGTCTCCTGGGTCCTGTTGAATAAATGATGGAAATGTGATCCTGCACCACCAGCCTGTGCTGAGCTGGACACTCTGACACACTGATACTACCCAAGCACACACACACACACACACACACGCACGCACAAACACAAACACACACACACACACACACACACACACACACACTCTTGCTTTCTATGATTTTTGCTCTCATGTATAAATACAAAATACGCAGTTGCAGTTTTTCAATTCTGACTCAGTCCCATGTGTGCTGCCCTCAACTCTGAGCTTGCAGATCAGCTTTGTAACGGTGCATGTTTGAGTTTGTGTGAGTTTCTTTTGGCACGAAGGGCGTATGCTGTGTGGAACCACATGGTGTGTGTGTATGGGAGAGTCATACTTCAGGAATGTTCTGTATAATTTGTGAGAGTGCAGCCTCTCGCCGCACCTAGGCCCCATGGGAGATGAAGTTCTCTTTTTTGATATTTTGAGAGATAGAATAACTATTTTATCCAGCAAAGTATGCATGAACCATATGGTTTGAATCTTTCATTCAATTAATAAGGTTGTGAAGAGTAACTTTCCAGATAAGAAATCTTCAAGTCTTACCTGCTTACAAGCAGACGGTGCTGGGTAAATAACAGCTCACGTGACGGCTCAGCGACTCCACATACTCAGCATTATGTTGTTGTGTAGTATGGTTACCATCCTTGGTTACCATGCAGGTAGGGGTTACTTTTGAGCAACAGAGATAGCAGCCATCTTGCATTGAAACCAATGTCTTATCAACCTGCAAGAAAAGCTAGACATTACTGGACTGAGTGCTTAACTGTTTTACTTATTAAGTTCTGACCAAATTGTGTCAGTAGCACAGTGTACTGAACTTTGACATCCACTGCTCGGTATGATTATTTAGTCTTGATTTAGCCAGCTACCGGCATGGCTCTAGTGATGGCAATGTCAGTTACCACTATGGTCCAGACATACATATCTTGAGTGTTGGATGGATTGCCTTTGAATTTTGTACAGGAATACAAAATAAAGCCAACAGACTTTGGATATTCCCTGAAATGTTATCTTGCATCACCAGCAGGTTAAGAAAATCCAATACTTTTGCTTAATGACCTGCAAGACCTTTCCAGCCTCAGCTGGACTTACACTAAACTGATATTGTCAATAGTCAACATAACAGCTGCTAAACATCAGCATCCTTGCACTGTTATTGAGCATATTAGCATTCTGACATTAGCAATTAGCTCAAAGCTCATGTAAATCTGCAATAATACAAAATGATTTTTTAATTTAGTTTGAAAAAAGTAATAGTTTTGTTAAAACAAACGACAAGGGTCTGTGTGGTGTAGTGTGTTTCTGCATGTCCCCACACTGATGAAATATGATCCAGTCTATTCTAGTTTGAGAACTAGATGCATGTGTTTTGTCAGACAGCGAAACACTGCACAGCTGTTCATAAAGATTTTACAACTCTCAACACCAAAATAATAATTTCATCATCAATCTAGACATTTGCGAGGTAAAAGTTGTGTTTAAATGACAAACTAATCTACCAGGAATGTGTGCACATGCATTTGATTGGCCACAGTGTAATGCCAGATGCTGTTGCATTGCATCGCTTTGAAAATGAAGGAGGAGGCTGCTCTCTTTTTTTATACACAGGGTTACTGTCTGTCTGAACATGGTCTTAGTGCATGGTCTTTTCTGTATTTCTGTTTTCCAGCAGAGGCATCAGTGGTACAGATGTGAATATGGATTGATGAAGAGACTGCAGATTATTAGCTGATCACAACTGGGACATTCTTCAGGTATGTGTTTATAGGGTTAAGTACAGTAAGCTATGATTGAAACACTGCCAGTTATATTTCATCACATTGGTACAGATAAACTATTTCTTATCTTTTCCTTTGATAATCTAATTAAGACAATGCTTTACAAGCCTAAATATATAGATTTCCTCCTGTGAAAAACTGTTATTTCAGTTGGGGGGAAAAAATGATTCTCCAGCTCCACTTTGATGTTTGGAAATCTCCCACTGGCTCTGTTTCAAGAATTCTCTGACTTGGAAGGGAAAGAGGTTTGATGTAGAAGTTTGGAGCCAAAGCTGACATGATTAGGTTTGTGTTTGAGCCGGAGAATTGTACTGTCAGCCATTTTTGATAGATTAGATGGCTTCTAGAGGCTTTGTTCTGTCCAGTTTAACGCTTTGTGACAGTTTTCTAATTGGACACAGAAAGTTGCAGATTCATCATTGTATTTGTGAATTATTTTAGGGACGAATGTAACTGACATGTTGACTTATTGTCACAACCACTTTTTTCTGAGTCCCTTGTTTCAGTCATTTTGTGGACTGTCTCAGATAACTGAAGGTTTTCATACAAGTGCAGTTCGTGAATCTGTCTATGTTGTAGTGCGTCTCACACATGCTAAGCATTTGTCTCCAGTGCTCCGTGTTAGTGTTGACAGCCTCAAGTTAAGCCAGGACAAAAAATCGATCTTGATCCAAAATCAGTGGGAAAGGGGATTTAGCAGTGACCACTTCGACCTCTGTTGAAAGGCCAACTTGTAAAACATGTTGGAACAATGTAGCTGTCAGATCTGTGTAACGGTCTCAAGGTAACATGGCTTCTTAGGTGGAATTGATCACATTCAGAGCAACAACAACTCCCTCAGTTACTACACATTTGAGATTTATAAGATGCTGACATATTTTACCTGCCTGCAGAAGACTTACTGTCCTCCTATCTTTGTCACAATTCTTTAACAGTTATACAGTAAGACTTTTTACAGTTGAATACAAACTTGCTGTCTGGTGGACAGACCTTTTAAATGACCTCAAACATATTTATGGCGCCTTTGTACTGAAATTGCTTGGTACTCACCAATCAACATATACGCCGATACTGATACCTCTGCGATAAGCTAATATTGATCTAGTTCTACTTGGACTACATTGCAAAAAAAGACAAGAGAACTAAAGACCCCTTTGAATTTGCAACAAAAGTCCCTCTGTAGCCTAAGTGGCGTTTTTATAGGCAGCTCGCTGATAGTGGCTGCATTGTTGCAGGTCTTTTGTTTCAGGTACTGGTGAGGTGATGAAATATGATCCAGGAAGGCCTATCAGATGTCAAAACCCTGCACAGCGGCTTTTAATACTGGTACAGCAATTTACAAGTCTGGAAAAGGATCATGGCGACAATCATTTTGTGTTTCATCACAATGATTGAGAGGTAAAAAGGAGAAGAAGTTGCATTGCCAATACTGGCCAAATCAGCGCCTTGCCAGATGAAATTATCTTGGATTGCAGCAAATGTTCAGCCAGCTTCAGCTTTTTAACTGGAGCCCTCTGCACCGGGACCATTCAAACGACTGAGGGCACTGACATGAAGTGATAGTTTCAGGCTTAACGTAGTCTTTCTGTCCACTTGGCATTTGGTTTGAACTACGCACGTCCAAGGTTATCAATTTTGTGGAAGGAGTCTGTGATCCATTATTTAAAGGATAATCCACAGTGAGTGTTGCAGTTATTGACCATGACCTGATGATGATTGCCAAGATTCTTACAATTCATCCTGCAAATTGTCTAAACTAATTGCTATGGCAATCCATCCTATATCAGTCTGGGCTCAAAACTTGTGAAATTGCTCTTATACTCAGCCCACTGTCCCTTCAGACCTGCAGACTGAACGGGCATACAGAGGGATTCTTTCCCTTGTCCTTGTGTCATCTGCCCTGATGACCCATCAGCCTTCCAACCCAATCTGATGGGGGAGGGGTGAGAGCAGGAAGGACTTGACTTGTGTTTCAGGCTCCCCACTGAAAAGATAAAAAAAAAGGGCTTGTGCACACCAAGACACATGCTTCTAGTGTTAGTGTTAAGCCCCTTTCGTGCATGTGGCGTAAGTGTGTGTAATGTCCGATTGAGTGTGTGAGCTGCTCATTGTGCGCAGAATTCACTGTGACCGAGTGGACGTGTTGATGATGTTTCTATCGCGGCTGACGTGACACTGGAAGAAAAGGACATCCAGAGATGAAGGGTAATTTACCCGAAGACGCCATCAAAAATCTCTAACTGGAGAGACAGCGAGTCTGTGCAGTTTCTGTCTGTAAGAACAGATACCGAAACTGTCAGATAAACTTAACTTCTTTTCAGTTCCAGGTCCAGCCAACCCCACTGAGCCAGAGAGTTCTGCAGAGCTGCTTCTCATTTAGCAATTAAAAACACAAGCTGACTCACTGCAGCACACACACACTTGGGTGTACACACACCCATTTGTTGGCGAGCACTGGGGGAAATCCTTTGTAGCGCCATGATGTTTCTCTTTATGGTCACATTCACGTAAATCAGTGCTGTGAACACCCTCTGTCACCAATGGTGTATTTCTGTGTTGACCATTTCTTCATACGTCTCTGCTCAGACCCTGACTGTTGCTCGTTCCAACAAGATAAGCACACAGTTGCATTGACTAGTGAAATAAATAGCGGTGTGTGTGTGGTGGGGGAAGGATAGGGTGAGAACACTGATTCCCAAAACAGCAGGGTCAAATGTTTGTCTAATGTTTTGTTTATAACGTTGAATTTATGTGAAATGAAGTTGAACATTAGTGGAACTTTGGGCTGTATAGCATATGGTCAGCGAGGACAGATGCTCTGTCAAAGAGTTTATTATCCCGTCGCTCAACCCACTGACTGGCTGTGCATTTTATGGGCCCTGTGATGACAGAGGGTGGGGTTCACATGGACGTTGGGCCAAGAAAGGAAAGAAAGAGGCAAATTGTGAGAGTAGGACCGTGTTCGCAACACATATGTTGTATCCTCGCAACAAAGGATACGAAAAGAGAAGGAACGTCAAATTACAGTTTGGACTGCCAGCAAAAGCTGTGTGTTATGATTCATCTCCAGCTAGAATAACTGAAGTCGCAGAGGCGAGCGAGGTAAGAATGAGAGTGAACGTAGTTAAGAAGTGAGTCTGAGTTTAACTCCTAGCACCACACTTGAAATAAGCCTTCAGGCTTTATTATCCTGTGATTTTTAACGTGTGTAATTACTGCAGTGCAGTGTTCTATGTGTTTAAATCATCAAATAAATTAAACCAAACAATCAGTCTTGTAAATTATAGTTTGGTGAATTAACTGGAACTCTGTTTGGTCTAGACGTACTACGGCTACCAAATTACATTGCAGTCAAATTTGGGATTTTGTCGTTTTATTTGAATCAGAGTCACTTAAAATGCTGAGCTGTGTCTATTTCTGCATCATGTTTGTTTTTTACAATAATTACCTGGGATTTTTGGAACGTTTTTTTCCGCCCTTTTTATATTGGGAATATCCAAATACTGATTCTGATCTGATTCTTAATATTTACTTAAATATTGATTTAAAAACTACTATAATACAGATGTAGACTACTCAGTCTGACTTATTTTTCACGAGCTACTTTATTCAAACACTGAAGGTCCTGGTTCAAAACTATTAAATCGATAAACTTAGATTATTGATATGACATGAATGACAGATTAACTGGAGAATGTGACTGCCGTAATCTGCTAGAGAGAAGACGTGTCTCTGTTGGAGTTGTGTGGACTATAGAAACACTGTTACAGAGTGTTACTGATGTCAGGTCAGCAGACAGTCTTCACACCTTCTGTCGCAGACTGAAAACCCACCTTTTTCCACTGCACCTTGGCCAATAATCATTTCTTTACAAAATCTTATTTCTGTATGTAGCACTTATAATGGTTTGGCGTATTTGAAGCTAATGTACTTGCAAGATTCTTGCTGTTCGGAGTTGTATGTTTATGATTGCACTTATTGTAAGTGGCTTTGGACAAAAGCGTCAGCTAAATGAACTGTACTGTTAAATCTGTGTATTTTGCCAACCTCAGTGTCTGAACTCAGACATCCACACAGGCTCATTTTCACCAGCAAGCTGAGGTAGACAAGACGCAGTAGACTTCAGTAAAGAAAGATCAGAAGTTGACGGCTTTATTTTAGCCGATCCATTAACATGCTCTGAACTTTGAAATACATCACAGAACAAGCACTGTGGATTTTGTCCCCCATCCTCTACATTGGAATCACTTTAAGAAGACAATATGTGCAGGAAGAACATTTGCAACAACTCTTTCACAATACTTTTAAGACAGACTTGAAATAGTGTGAGCCTACCAGTGATTTAGTGTTGCACTTCGGGGACTGACAAGAGATCAGAAGCCGACAAATCATGACTCCAAAAACGCTGGATCCCATAATCCAACTCAGTAACATCTTTCAGTAATCATGATTCATCAATGCATTGAGTCAACAATATTGTGATATTTGATTGTGTCTTTTGCATGTGTTAATGCTCACATACTGGTTGGCTATCTGGTCCATCTCGTAGAGTGTCACAGAGATGAAAATGCTCAGATTATATGCAGCTCAGCTACATGTTCCAAAGCCTCATCAATCCAGTCAACTGATCCAACAGATCACTCCGCCGGAGACATGAGTCAGTGCTGGCTGTAGCTGGTGAGAGAAACAGGAAGACAGTGTATAACATAAAGTATTATATTTCATTCATGCTTTTGTTTAGTTTTAGTTTTGTTTCAGGATAGAAATGGCTAACAATAATACTCCCTTATTAATCAGAATAAAAGAATCAGTTCAAACAGCAGGGAGTCACTAAAGAACCCTTTCCCTTTGATAATCTGTGTAATTAGGTTGGATTTGCAAATTTAACACTGAATCAAAACACTGTCTTTGGTTGGAATACATAACTCTGTGCAAATATGTATTTCAAAAAGATTAGGTCAACTATAACTGCTGCAACATTATATTCTGGATCCTTGAATGTGCCACTAGGTAAACATCTACAGCTCAGGTCACAGGTAGATTCCTTAAGATGTGATTGTGTCTATCATCTTTCTAGTCATTTCTTCCTTCTTGTATCGTAAGTTTGTCCATCCTGAAGTATGATGGGGAAAGAAGACAAAGATTGTTACATTTAAAGTTCAGTGAGGACTGCAGGGAAAGAAAACTACTAGAATTGTTCCACTCGGGTGGTGAAAAGAGGGAGTTCCAGTGCAAGTTAGTGCAGGCTGACAATCAATGACACTGTTCCACACATTCCTACATGGATGTAGACTAATATGTTGTGTGTGTGTGTGTGTGTGTGTGTGTGTGTGTGTGTGTGTGTGTGTGTGTGTGTGTGTGTGTGTGTGTGTGTGTGTGTGTGTTCACTTGTACTGTTGTGTTATTTCAGAACAATATTATCAGACTGGATGTAGAGGTCCTGTTTATTTCCAGCTATAATCTGACCCTTTGATGCATACTTTTGCAGAGTGTATTACATTGATAGATTTACATTTTCAACATAATTTCACACATCATGTGTATTTGTGACAGCGACACCGGTATCGTTTTATTGACCTGATTTGTCGTTGCGGCTGGTTTGATCCCATCACAACATTGTCTCTGGTTTTATTTTGTCATCCAATATCCAATCATAGTTCCACCAACACATTATAAACATGATCCATTATTTATAATGGCACACTTTATGGCAATAATATTGTACTGAGCAAGGGGTTGTCTTAAGTTTCAAATGTGTCTCCATCATGTCGCACAATAATTCAGGACATCACTTTGTCATGGTGTCATGGTGGCGTGTCCCGGTGTGTGTGGGGAGAAAATATCTGGAGTTATCACCAGGGGAGAATCACATGACCAATGTGTCCTGGTCAGCACAAAGACATTTATCAGATGGATCGTCCCACCTTCCTCACCTCCTATATCAGCCGTTATGACACTTTGTGGGCTGTGCTAAGACTCGTATTACCATGTAATGAATTAAATCATCCATTTGGATAGTTATTTATCAATATTATTTCAGTTGTGTCCCTCTCTATCCACTAGCAGTCTCTCACAGTAATGTTCCCGCTCTAACCACCACCGCTGGCTTCCACAGTGTTTCTTTGTGTCTTTTCTCTGCATGTTACTGAACACATGACATTGTTGCCCCAGATTATGTACTCCCCTAAAACCTCTTTCCAAAGCCTAATTGTGAGAGTTGGATTAATGACTTAATGTCCACAGCAGTTCACTCTCATGACTCCTGCTCTGATACCAGTTTCACTAAAGCTCCACATTTACACTGTAGCTTCATTTCACACATCAACAATTCTCACTTTCTGAATGCCAAACTAATCCATTTGCAGTCCCCCCCCCCTCTACTATGTAGCGATAGTATATACAGTGTATATACTAAGCCTTTTAAGAATCTCGCTCTCTTCTAATGTGTCACCGATCTGTATTTCATGTTGTAATGAGGTAAACCAGTAACAAACTCCTTTAAGGAATTATTCACTTGCCCGGTCGAGCCACTCAAAAATGTAAAACATTTTTACTTGCCTTATACAACTTATTTAATTTATTTGCGGTTATCAAATAACAACAAAGACTAAAGTTAACTGCCGTTTGTACTGTGGGAAGCGAGATTGCTCACTACTTCCATCATCAGCTCCGGAAGAGAACGATATGTACGGTTCTTTCTTACCGCTTGCCCGATGGGGAAAGTGAGTTGTTAGATGTACTTGAGGTGGACCAGCTATTCTCATTTCAGTGACGAGACTCTGTTCCGAGTTTAGCTCAGCTTTACTGCGTTGGCGCACGTATGCTTGCAGGTGAGCTTGCCAAATGTCCCCGTCCTGAGGAGCGCTCTCCACGCCTTCTCGTGCACATTGTTTTTACTTGAATCCTTCCTCTGAACGCCAAGTTCCTTTTTTATCTGGAGCATCCACCACAAATAGCTGCTGCTCCGTCTCTACGGACTCTCTCATATGGTAATTACTCTCACTGCCAGAGGAGGAAGACAAAAGTTCCACACTCCAGCTTTAACTGTGAATCTCAATTTCTCAAAACAAGCATCATTAGATTCAAAGCAGTGTGTCAACATTGTGTTGTGTGTGTTCCTTCTTAGAGCTGGTCTGAGAGGAAGTTTTTAATTTAGTTTCTACAAGTGTCTGACTTCTGGATGGCCTCCCCTGACCGCTGCTTAGACTTGATTGCGTTCAAAGACTTCTGTACTTAATCTTTCTCTCTGTTCACTGCTGTGGTGAAGTGTGTCAGTCCCTCCTCATGCCCCATCACAGTAATGTCACTAATCACACTTTCTTTCTTTCCCATACTTTGAACTACATTTGGGCTTTTCTTGGATTGGCTGCTGTGGTTTTGTGTCTGTATCCAGGAGCTGAGAGGAATATTATACTGTCACACACTGTACACTCAATTAAATACTTAGTATTGAATATGTTCTAATTCTTAAGAACTTGAGTGAACATTAATTATAAAGAAGAAATAAATAAATATGTCCAGCTATACTATTAATATTTATTTCTTGGAATAAATAAATGGAGTGATTCCTCACTGTTTTGTAAGAATAATAAGAGCGTTATCTTTTGAATAAGCCCAAAATCATGCAGCAAATGGTTGAAGAGCAGCTTTCAATTTACTTTAAGTATGTGGTTTGTAGGTATTTTCGGGTAAATTCGCCCACACTCTAAGAGGTTTTAAGGAAAAGATTGCATCATGTTGCTGTGTTACATTGTCAGACATAAAACACACCTGTTTACTTCTAGTGATGCCTGAACTAACACGGGGACAGACCCACATTAGATAACAGAGTCCAGGCAACAAAGGCAAACAACATGTTTTAGCCCCCGGCTGCTGAAGCTGAAGCTGCTTCATTTCCTTTCCCTTTCTTCTGGTTCCCTGTGAGTTGTTCCCACAGTTCCAGATCTCCTCCGGAACTTTCTCTGGAGGGGAGAGAGGAGGAAGCAGCAGGGGGAGGGAAGCAGGAAGGAGTAGAGCTTTTCTTGGCGCAGAGAGTTTGAGGCCAACTTCACCACAGCCAGAGATGGTATATTTCTCAACCCAGACCTGGCACTGACAGTGGAGATAAGATCACAGGCCTGCCACAGATCCCTGAGGAGAAATGTACAGTAACAATATATATATTGCTTGATTACCAGAACACTAGAAAGTATATAAAATAAAGTGTGAATGAAAAGTATTAAGTTAAGAATCTAGATATAATAATATTATTGGAGTATAATAAAAATAAAAGTGAGGCTAAATATGCACAGAATATTCTCACATTTGAGAAGCTGCGACCGTCACTTGTTTGGCAATTTTGATGATAAAAGACTTACAGTAATCAATACACAAAATAGATGATTTCTTTTCTTTCGATTAATTAATGGACTAATCCTTGTAGCTCCAACCAGAACACAGTTTGAGATTACAATAAAGTGTGGACACACTTCTAAAGTGTTGGACCAAGTCTGGTCCTGTTTCAGTCAGCTGGGGCTTTAATGTTTTTTGGTAATATTTACAACACCTGTAATGTAAAAACGGTCCAGATATGGCGATCAAACCATAACATATTGTGCGGTGTCATGAGCGAGAATGATTGTATTCCTCTCTATCGGCAGTTTTATGTGGTGCGTTTAGTCTCTGTAGGTTTTAACAATCCCAAGGTCTGTATGTGGAGGGAGAGCATTTACACAAAAGGGATTCAGGATAAAGGAGAAGATTCCTGCAAGTGATGTTGCACGTATGTAACCCCCTGGTGGGTGAGAGAACTGATGAGTGGTGAAAGTGGCCTGCTGAGAGTGTGACCAAGAGAGGATCAGATGTGCAGTAAGTGTCAGGCTTTACTTGCTGGAATAACCCTACTGATACTGGTCCTTGGACATAAATCCAATCCAGTGTGTCTGAGTGTGTGCTTGTCTAAATGTATGTTAAGTTTCCTACGTTCAGAGTCTTTGTCTGTTCTCACGGCCATTTGTTTTTTGTTTCACATAGAGCTGCTTCCCTTTCAGCAGTAGAAGTAGTTTTAGTCTCGGTCATGTGCACCAGCTGCCCAGCCTCTCGTTGGTTCGATTAGGTAAAAAAGCAACGGTTCTTTTGTTCCCCAAAGGCAGCGCAGCATGTCTGTCAATGATTTCTTTGGACTGTTTTTGTGTTCTTAAGTTAAATTCTTTAACTTTTTCTGATCAACCTTTAAGATTAATTTGATCCTGACGGCTGATCCAGTTCTTCCTGTTGCTGTGTTCTTGTCTCCAGGCTGATCAGTGACTGGAGAGGATGATCCTTCCCTGAATCTCCCTGCTCACAACCCCCCTTTCCCTTTATCCTCCCCACTGTCTTTGTCCACAACACCGCCTCCATCATGAACCACACCCCCAGCCCCCACCTGTCCGAGGGCGGTAAATCCGTCGGAAGTGGCCTACTGTGCAGCCTGGGTCTGGGGTCCGACAGGGGCATCCGCTCCCCGGACAGCCTCACTCACTCCCCCAGCCCCACCGGAGGAACCCCTAGCTCCAGCCCCCCTCTGCTGCTGTCGCCCGGACTAGGTGGCTTTGGGCTGGTATCCCTGGGGGCCATGGGCGAGATAGCCGGGGCCGACTGGGAGAGCAGGGAGGAGCTCAGGCTCAGGGAGCTGGAGGAGGCTCGGGCCAGAGCGGCCCAGATGGAGAAGACCATGAGGTGGTGGTCAGACTGCACCGCCAACTGGAGAGAGAAGTGGAGCAAGGTGGGTGAGGTTACTGAAGTGTATACTGAAAAGCTGTGAATGAGCAGCAATGCCTCTGATCATTTCCATCTTTTTGTGCACACAGTTTCATAATTCATGTCAATATAATTGTGCTCACATTTATTGAAGCATATGTGCATTTTACAGGTTTTATACTGATTTCACTCTTGACTTCATTGTATTGATGTGCTAAGTTATTTTGCATAATACTTTGTTTAAATAAAGCTAACTTTTTAAATCAATAATTAATTAATACAAAATATAAGTTCAATTGACAAAATAAATGATACTTCAAATGATACACTGTTGTGAACCTACTGCTCCAGATTATCAGTCAGCAAAGTCAAACATAAGGTTGCACTAATTAAACTGTATTGTAAATAAACTAACCATAAAATGCAATTCAACTAATATTAAATATAAAAGATTAAAACGAAATCAAAACAAACATAAAAACAACAATTTAAATAGGTTGGAATAAAACTAAATGTATTATATTGACATATATTGAAGTATATTGAATCAATTTTCTAGCTTTATCCGTAGCTCTAACATCTCACAGTGTTACTCAAAACTCAGCAAACTCCATCCTCAAAAAATCAACACTGTCTTAAAACACTAGACAAAGCATATTGACTTTTTCAATATTGAACCTAAACCAACACTTAATGTACTGACTAACAAGTATTGTGTGTATCAGCCTGATTTATATTCTTCCTCTGTGTCATAGAGCTCTATTGTTGTCCAAAAACTATTAGAAACGCATCAATGAGCCACACTGTTGCCCTGGGTGACATTCCTTCTTTACCATGAACAGCTACAGCACAAAATGTGGATTGATAAAAATAGTCCCCATCCAATGAAGTATTTCCTCCTGTTTGAGTAACGTTTGCGAACAAAACTACAGTTTCCAGCTGTGACCCTTTTTAATAATTAAAATGTGTATTCCTGACTTTTCTTTTTTAAAATGTTATTTCTTCAGTATTAGTTTATCTTGTATCGTCTATATTTTTCTCAGGTTCGTGCAGAGCGTAACCGTGCACGTGATGAGGTCCGTCAGCTGAGGCAGAGGCTGGACACCCTAACCAAGGAGCTGACCAGTGTTCGGCGAGAGCGGCAGGAACTGGCCTCCGAGAATGAGACACTACGGCAGGAGACGCTGCGCCTCCGAGACGACCACACTCCTGACAACCAAACTCCTGACGCTCCTCCTCCATCTGCCACTTCTCCATCTTCCTCCCCTGCACACCCTTGTGGTACTTCCTCCTCCTCCTCTCCATCTATACCTCCCTCCTCCGCTGCCTCCTCCTCATCCTCCTCTCAGGTCCACACTGACGACAAGCCGGACAGGGTGGGGGAGGGACCACCAGGGTCTCCAGAGCCAGAACCAGTGAGGGATGTCGACTTGGAAAGACAAAAGATGGGTCTAGAAAAGGTGAGTCTGCGGTGCACATTTAGATAAGAACTGGTGTCATTGTGATTCAATGTTTCTGTTGACACAAACCTGAGAACAGAAACAAACAAAGCAAAATGACATCAGTCGGCCTACAGCAAATATTATTGCTTTAGATATTATTGCTTGTGTTAACGGTACCCCTGTTTTTTAGCAGCACTAGCACCTTGCTTGCACTGTCTGTTGGTCTGTCTGTCTGTTGGTCTGTCTGTTGGTCTGTCTGTCTGTTGGTCTGTCTATTGGTCTGTCTGTTGGTCTGTCTGTCTGTTGGTCTGTCTATTGGTCTGTCTGTCTGTTGGTCTGTCTGTCTGTTGGTCTGTCTGTCTGTCTGTTGGTCTGTCTGTTGGTCTGTCTGTCTGTCTGTTGGTCTGTCTGTTGGTCTGTCTGTCTGTTGGTCTGTCTGTCTGTTGGTCTGTCGGTCTGTCTGTTGGTCTGTCTGTCTGTCTGTTGGTCTGTCTGTTGGTCTGTCTATTGGTCTGTCTGTTGGTCTGTCTGCCGGTCTGTTGGTCTGTTGGTCTGTCTGTTGGTCTGTCTGTTGGTCTGTCTATTGGTCTGTCTGTTGGTGTGTCTGTTGGTCTGTCTGCCTGTCTGTTGGTCTGTCTGTTGGTTTGTCTGTCTGTCAGTCTGTTAGTCTGTCTGCCTGTCTGTTGGTCTGTCTGTTGGTCTGTCTGTTGGTCTGTCTGTTGGTTTGTCTGTTGATCTGTCTGTCTGTCTGTCAGTCTGTTGGTCTGTCTGTTGGTCCAGACTGAAATGATCGCAGCAATCCTTTAGATGGATTGCCACAAATGATTAACCTCCTTTAGAAACCCTCTTATCTTACTTCTAGCGCCACCATGAGGTTGACATTTGTGGTTTTAAATTTCAACTGAAACTTAGTCAGTTGAAATTTAGTAATCCCTTGTTGTAGTGAAAAATATTGTCAACATGCTTTCAAATTTATTGTTAATAGATTTGTATTATTAAAAGACAGAAAAAAGGGTCTTTGGGGAAATGTTTCTCTTTGACTGGAGGGACGAGCCTGTGTTCTACTGACAGCAGCTGGCAGCTTATTATCTATGTAGACCTCAAACAGCAGTGCACTATTCCCTGGTGAATGTTTGGTGACTCGTTCAACAAGTGAAGGTGCAGGACAAGAGCCGTGTTCATGACTGTAAATTAGATCAGAAGGAGACTTTAGCAGAAAAGCTAATGTGTGTTGCTGTGGCACCTTGATTGTGTATCAGTCTGCTGTGTAGCTCAGTGTGTCTGCTGATGGTGAACATGCTTAACATCATTTTGAGCATGCTAGCATGCTTCAGCATTTAAGCTCAGCCTCAGAGTTGGCATGGCTGTAGACTTTAAGCCCGTGTATAGACAGACTTTAGCCCAACGCAGAAGGCGCCAGCAAATAAACAATGCTTTGTCCTCATTGTACATCCCATTGCAATATCATCCGGCAAGGAACTGTAGTTGCCAATCAAATACGGGCATGCAGTTATTCCTGTTGGATGTGTTGGACGCTGTATTTCTGCTGTTTACCTTGCAGTCATTGTGGCTGAAGATAAAATGATTTCCAGAGTTTTAAAATCAGTGCAGGGTTTTGGTGTCTTTAACTCACAGATCTGGTAATAGCACTGGACTCACAGCATGCAGCCTGAACAAAGCTGTTTGGTCCCTTAATGTTTGCTTTTTGGCCCTCAGTAGACATTTCACATTGTCTATATTCACTCTCTTCACATCCTATAATCCATATACATCAAACAATCTGATGTTGATTTACTAATCAATATGGATGTTGAAACACTTACTTAATTAACTTTAATTACATTATTTGTAGATGAATTCCGTTGAATGTATTTCTGTTAAACAACTAAGTACATCAAGTGTGATTCAATTAGTAGTTTATGTCATTTATCAAGCAAAGCTGACAAAAATGTTCTGTATTTCATATACTGTATATCTTTGGGTATTGAACTGTTGGTTGGAAAATAACAAAGATGGGATCTTGTGGTATGGGAACTTCTTTTCTGACATTTCATAAACAAAAGGACTAATCAAAAGATTATTGACAGATGAATCCATAATGAACAACTTTCAGCTGTAGATCTTATGAAAATCAGCTGCCTTTTTAACGTTTTTGTTTCAATGTTTAATATGCTAATATTAATTAGCATGGGGCTGTGTTCTGTGCTGCTGACCTGCTGGATATCAGTGTGCTCGTGTCCTCTGCTGCTGTGTGGACAATGTGATCTGAGCCTTAGAGAATGTAGGCCATCACGGCTGCTGGGTCTCCAGCGCTGTTGGATCGCTCAACAAAAGTGTGTGTGTGTGTGTGTGTGTGTTGGAAAGGGGTGTCCTATTTAGAGACACTAGCAGTGTGGGTACCCAGATACACACACACACACACACACACACACACACACACACACACACACACACACACACACACACACACACACACACACACCATGCTTGCTTATCCCTGAGGGCTCAGTGATGCTGCAGTACTTCTTCTCTGTCAGGCCTGTTCAGTCCAGAACATCCTGAACCTAAAGCATAGCTGGTTCTTCACAAACACAGGCCTGACCTGTTGCCTCGTTCATACTGACAGACAAGATACTCAGGAGAAGAATTCAGCGTTGTATGGGATGACTGGGCTCATATTTCAGCCATCAGCGCCTCTGAAATGATCTGTGGAGGCCATTTCATACTGAAAATACAGTACCAACACAGCCCAGGTGAAACTTCTGGAAGTCAAATGAATTCCAGCCCTACAACATGACCTGACTCAACAGTATGTTGCGGTGGGGTTCACTTTATTCATCCAGATGTTACATTCAAAAATGAAAACAATTTAATATCATTGTTAATGTCATACTTTGTTTTTACTAGTCTTTAAGACACATCATTTCCCTCAAGCTCGGGACCATTGCAAGTTAAACACCCGTAGCTTGACCTGTAATAGGGGTCACCATACATAAGTGTTATCCTGTAAGGTCCTCTCAACAGCTGTCCCAACAACAGTCCCTCGGGTCAGGTGTAAATCAAAAAAAGAAAGCTCCATGGCTTAATTTACAAATCCGCAAACTAAAACAAAAGTCGAAAAATCTTGAAAGTAAATGGCGTTCCACTAAATTGGAAGAATCCTGTTTAGTCTGGTTAGATCATCTTAAAACGTATAAGAAGGCTCTCCGTAATGCCAGAGCAGCTTATTACTCTTCCTTAATAGAAGAAAATAAGAACAACCCCAGGTTTCTTTTCAGCACTGTAGCCAGGCTGACAGAGAGTCACAGCTCTACAGAGCCTTCTGTTCCTATATCTCTCAGTAGTGACGACTTTATGAGTTTCTTTAACGATAAAATTATAATTATTAGATACAAAATGAATCTCCTCCTGCCCTCAATTGGTAATGACTTAACTTCAACCTCCGGAATTTCAGAAACATCTGTAACTCCTGAAATATATCTAGACTGTTTTACTCCAATCAACCATAACCAACTAACTTCAACAATCTCATCGTCTAAACCATCAACCTGTCTTTTAGACCCGATTCCAACTAAACTGTTTAGAGAAGTTTTACCCTTAATTAACACCTCGTTATTAAATATGATCAACCTGTCTCTATTATCTGGCTACGGACCACAATCCTTTAAAGTAGCTGTAATAGAACCACTTCTTAAAAAGCCTAGTCTTGATCCAGAGGTTTTAGCCAACTATAGGCCGATATCTAACCTTCCCTTTCTTTCTAAGATCCTTGAGAAAGCAGTCGCAAAACAGTTGTGTCATTTTTTACATAATAATAGTTTATTTGAGGTTTTTCAATCTGGATTTAGAGTTCATCATAGCACAGAGACGGCACTGGTGAAAGTTACCAATGACCTTCTATTGGCATCAGACAAAGGACTTGTCTCTGTTCTTGTCTTGTTAGACCTCAGTGCTGCTTTCGACACTGTTGATCATGACATTCTACTACAGAGACTGGAACATTGTGTTGGCATAAAAGGAACCGCACTAAGCTGGTTCAAGTCCTATTTATCTGAGCGATCTCAATTTGTATGTGTTAACGATAAATCCTCCATGACAGCCAAAGTCAGTCTTGGAGTTCCGCAGGGTTCTGTACTTGGACCGATTCTATTCACCTTATATATACTTCCTTTGGGCAATATTATAAGGAACCACTCTATAAACTTTCATTGTTATGCGGATGATACCCAATTATATCTATCAATTAAACCAGACGAAACCAATCAATTGGCTAAACTTCAAGCATGCCTTAAGGACATAAAAACATGGATGTCTAGCAACTTTTTGATGTTAAACACAGACAAAACTGAAGTTATTATACTTGGCCCTAATCACCTCCGAAACGCATCTAATGACATAGAAGCTCTGGATGGCATTAACTTGGCCTCCAGCACCACTGTAAGGAATCTTGGCGTCATCTTTGATCAAGATCTGTCGTTTAATTCCCACATAAAACAAATCTCAAGGACTGCCTTCTTTCATCTACGTAACATTGCAAAAATAAGACACATCCTGTCTCAAAATGATGCAGAAAAACTAGTCCATGCATTTGTTACTTCAAGGCTGGATTACTGCAACTCATTGTTATCAGGTTGTCCCAAAAAGTCGCTTAAGACTCTTCAGTTGATCCAAAATGCAGAAGAAGAGGGCCAAACCATCCGGGTTTCCAGGGTTATGTTGTTTCTCCACTAGTGGCGTGGCTCTATGGACGCCAATGTCAGGCTGTTGGTCGATCCACCACTTTGGTACAGATTAAAATATCTCAAAAACTATTGGATGGATTTTAATGATGTTTGTTAGTGAATGAATCCTAATGCTTTCAGTTTGTCCTAACAAAGACCTGCCAAAGTATCCATCAGCCTCACCTTTGTGTTAAGTGCTAATTAGAAAATGTTGGCAAGATATCACTAAACTAAAATGATCAGCATAGTAAACGTCACACAACATTTAGCACGGGAACCCCCCCCCCCCCCCGAGAAAGGCAGCCTCGTAGTTGTAGTGGGGAAACAAAACGTGCAGTAAATATAGGCCTGCAGAGAACCAAAACCTAAAGATTAGAAAAAATCAAGCAATTAGGCTTTGCAAACAAATCGAGGACGAACGTCGCGGTCTGTGCTCTGCTTGCTTTTGTCAGGATGCTTTTGTTACTGTTTAATGTTCTTTTGCCTTGTATATGTTTTCTGCTTCTTTGATTTGTTTTTATCACGTTATTTTCCAAGGCATATTTTGAGTTTGAGTAAAAGTTTTTCCTAGGTAGGGTTGGACCGTGACGAAAGTAAATATTTTGTACTCACGATCCGTTATATAATTATATATTATAATATATTATATTCTATATTATTTCTCCTCTGAGCTTGTTGATCTTGCTTTGCTCTCTGTGACTGTGTGAGTCTGGAGGTTCAGCTGCAGGAGCTGCCTGTGTATTGAGCGGCTGTCTTTGTAAACCGGCTGCTGAATAAACACAGATTGCAACTGCAAATTGAATGAAAAGCACAGTACACATTTTCAAAAGTACTCAGTAAATCTGTCCCTCTAACAGTACTACACACACAACACTGCTTTGACCTCCTGTGTTTTCCAGGCACTCTGGATCTTACTGGGCTTCCAGTGAGTGTCTATAGCAGTGGTAGACCCCTCTCATTCTTGGCAGTTGTATACTCACAAACACACACACACACACACACACACACACACACACACACACACACACACACACACACACAAATATATGTGTGCATGAGCTGCAAGCACATACAGAAGGTGGCCGTGAAGCAGCAGTGAATAAAAATAACTGACACTGCCTACCAGATTTGACCTTCAACAAGCTCAGGCAGGGTTTCCATGGTAACACACACACACACACACACACACACACACACACACACACACACACACACACACACACACACACGAACATTGAGGCTGTGGCTAGCTGGTACCCACTTACAGCCTTATTTCCTGTCTCCATCCATTGTTCTGGTTCTCACTGAGTACTTCCACATGTGGCACCGTCTGGTTGGTTTTACTGACATCTGTTATACAGCAGGTCCCTCTGTTGGGGATTACCTGCAATGACAGCAGCAGCATCATTTCAAAAGGTCAGGCATGTAAGGTTTTTAAAAGGATGTCACGTGCTTTACATCAGTCACTTGTATGTGAGATCATCAGAAATTGGGGAAAGCCTCACTGCACTTTTCAAACATTGTCAGAGTATGTGTGGCTATAATGTTTGCTTCGGCTTGTTACTGATGTCTGACACGTGTTAAACCAACAGCCTGATCATGACATCCGTCTGTCAGGTTTGAAAAGGTGTTGGCGTTGGATGTGAATCTCCTAATTGATCTTTCTTCCTAGTGGAGGCTGTGAGTGGTTTTGGTCAGCTGATAGTCCCTGGTTCATTCAGACAGGGTCCTTGCTGTTCCACTGTTTCCCAAAGTGGCACGGGTCAACCCCACTGGGACCCGAGCAGGGCTGGAACTAACTATTACTTTCATTGTGGATTAATCTGTCGATTCTTTTCTAGATTATTGCATTGGTTGT
The DNA here is from genome assembly GCF_900634415.1 of Cottoperca gobio. Classification (NCBI taxonomy): domain Eukaryota; kingdom Metazoa; phylum Chordata; class Actinopteri; order Perciformes; family Bovichtidae; genus Cottoperca; species Cottoperca gobio. The sequence goes on from NC_041357.1 coordinate 2,635,505, forward strand.
TTGGTCTATGAAATATCAGAAATGGTGAACAATGTTGATCAGTGTTTCCCAAAGCCCACAACTCAAAGATACACAGTTTACTGTCATAGATCGAGTTAAGAAACCAGAAGATATTCACATTTAACAATCACGATTAGAGTATTTAGACTTTTGTTTTCTTAAAAAGTGACTCAAACCGATTAATTTTAAAGTGAACAACTAATCGATGAATCTTTGCAGCTCTAACCCGAGTCAGCCCGGCCCAAATGAAAGTGAGTGAGTTGAGTCAGGTAGAGTCTTCATGCTGCCACAGCTCAGGATCAGCGCTGATCTTAATGACTGCAGGAGCTCTGGGCTGCTTTATTTCAAACAACTGCCACTAAATACAATTCTCTCATAGGGTCCATCATGTTTTACTCTTCAACCACAGATATCTTTACAACTCTCAGTCACAGAATTAAATATTTATGAGGAACTCTTGAAGAAGCGTGCAGCATTATGGAGCCTGTGGGAGACAGAGACCTCACATCTTACATCTGGCAGAGGCTGAGAAGGATGTCGGGAGGGGAAACATTTGGGTTTTTACTGTTGCAGTGCCATAGCGGATACATTTACTGTGTGGGGAGGAGGAAAAACTCTACATTTCCAATTTAATTTCTGTTAAGGCCATTAAATGAAATGAGATGTGAAAATGTTTGGTCTGGAGAACACACCCATTACTTTCAGGATTCCTGTTGGCAGAAACCTGAGATGATCTGCTGGATGAAACTGTTGGATTTGCAGCCTTGTAGGGAGGAACAGAGCGGAACACACTGAGCACAGAAAAGAGAAATATTGTTGAACAAGAGGCCCATATTTCTGGCAACCTCTTCAAAATCACGGAGGTTCACATCAGTCCATACAAGAGATATGGGTCGTTTGGAATGAGACTGAAAGGAAGCCTTAAGCCTTAAGCTGATTTGTAAGTTAAGGAATGTTAGGAGGGCAAATGTTTCTCAAATGATTATTGCAGGGGCCTGGAGGAAACAGCGGACACACAGAGCCTCATACAGCACAGCATTCTGCTCCGGGGTGAATATATATTATTTATATTCACAATGACTGGATGTGTTTGTACTTTTGTTTTTGGCCAAAACTGCTGAAAAGCCTTTGACAGTTTGGGACAGACATATAAAATAAAAGGTGCGGTCACACCAGCTTTCAAAACGTAAAGATTCTGTAGCAGAATGGAAGCACTCTCATGCTCACCCATTTAAACCTCACGCTAATCTTTTGTGACCAGTTCAACTTGGACACATGAACTTGCAGTTAGCAAACTGTCTTGACACGGTGGACCTGAAGAACGGAGACCAAAGGCGGAGGCAGCTATCATAGCCTGTTAGACAATACTTTGCACATTGTTGCACAAATCTACTACTACTTGTCAGCCTTTTCATTTTACAACAGATATATTGTACATATCTTTTATGTTATCTTTTATGTTTCTTGACCTTTGCAGTACTTCCCTTTTAGTTTTCTCTCTCTTACTGTGTTTATTGTTGTGCACCAGACACCAACGCAGAATCCTGGTATTTGAAAAGCTAGCAGGCACTAAAGTGTATTGTGATTGTGAGCTGTGCTGCACCATCTGTCAGGACCAAGTGCTCCACTAAACACTGCAGTATGGAAAGTGTGTTGACCAAACAAACTGAGAGCGCTCCCTTCTGTCTCCAGCTCTTTATTGAATGTAATTATGTGCATTCCTGAGTGCAAAAGGCCAGAGGACAGTGAACAACACGTTTTCATGTTGGATCCACGTCCTCCAACTCTTGACCGAACAGTTGCCAGCTTGTGAACAAGCTATTGAAAAGAGGTTACGTGTGTTAGCCGACATTTTGATGAGCAACTTGGACTACTTCCAAATACACTCACGAGTTGTCCTGGGCCAAAGTCTTACTACTTTTCCTATTTAAATTGAATTTATATATTTTTCACTCATTACTCGATCACTTTATCTGGCTGTTGGATTTTGTTTTGTGACGTCAGTAATGCACCATAATATGCCTTCTATCAACAAACTGCTATTCTGGTCTGATGTTCTCCTTCTTCTCTGTCTCCCGCTCTGTCAGGATTTGGAGGTGCTGGATTCAGTCCTGCGGTCCCGGGCCCCAGACAGTGACCCTCAGGAGGCCTGGGAAAGTCGCGGCGGTGTTAACCCATCCACTTCACGCTCATCCTCCGCTCTGAGCCGGCAGGAACGCAGCAGGCAGCTGTGGGAGGATATTAGCACGGTGGAGGATGACTCCAGCAAACTCAACGCCCTGCAGCTTCGACTGGACGAGTCCCAGAAAGTCCTGTTGAAAGAGAGAGAGTAAGAGAGACAGAAGTCCAAACCTGTCTGCCTGGCCTGCAGCATGGACATGCACTGTGAACACTTGCACCATTACACAATTAAATTACCCCCCCTTTTCAAAATCTGAAACTGGTGGAAAGTTAGCTCCATTTGATGATACTGTCATTCTACTCCACTACATTTATAATGAATTAAACATTTCAATAGTTGAAGTTAGCTCCACCACCCCCTGCTTCTACACTATAGTGTTACAGTAATTATAATGCATCTGTAATAATAATCTTGGATAATCACGTGACAGGCACACTGGCTGGTGATGGACTGACACATCCTCCTCACAATGTGCTTTACATCATGCAGCATCGCTCTCTTAACAACACAGCTCAACAGGCATCATTCATGCAGAGTCATAAAGGCAGGTTGTAGATGGTGACTGATATCACTAGTGATTACAAATAAAGACATTTGCTAATAACCCGCTCAGGAACTATAATAGTATGATTGATTGTTGAAAATCACTCATGTCTTTGTGTCTTTGTGTCTTCCCCAGTGACAAGCTTGCACTGAGTAAGAGCATTGAAAGGCTGGAGGCTGAACTCACTCAGTGGAAATGTAAATATGAGGAGCTCAGCAAGACCAAACAGGAGACCCTCAAACAGGTGAGATATCCCTGAGCACTGAAGAGTAAGTCTGTGTGGATCTCCTGCTTTACACTGACATCAGGTCACTGCTGTAGCATGATGCAACACCCTCTACTTTATGTTTGGGCAGAAGGGTCTCCTACATGTTGCACAAACAGTATAAGTGTGTAGTGTTTGATCAAATACGGTTGCGACTGACTGCAGGATAAATGCTTCAGTTTAGACAGAGGTCAGACTACCTTGAATTCTCAAAGGGTAGTTGGAGCCTTTATTTACTGTTGAAGCCTCTGAGCCTCCACAGGAAGTAGAGCCGACTCTGGCCCCCGTGTTTCAGCCCGCTCCGGCCTGTCCTCCAGCGGCACTCCAAGGTATTAATAAGACCCCGACGTCCTCAGGGGAGGCTTATCCCTGTGGAAGCCAACAGTCAGCTCCTTCGTCTTGCTTATGTTCAGCTGCAGATGGTTCAATATAGGACTGTGCGATATATGGTTTCCTCATCGACATCGCAATGTCAGCAAATGTATTCAAATGTCGTGCTACAAGTTTTTGCTGCGTGATACAAAAGAAAAAACTCCCAAAGTGTTATAGCGTGTGCAGGTTTCTCCTCGCAGCAAACCCATATTCTCAAATCAAATCAAATTCCCTCGCTCATCGACGTAGTTACAAAATGCTCGATGTGGACGGGAGGTGAAAACCTGCCGCATGGAACCTCCATGACAGGCTGTGTCCTTAAAGAGCTCTCTCTCCCTGGACCAGCATGCACAATGAAATGTTGTTATACTGTGTCAGCAAAACCTCTGATATTCCACATCACAGTGACTTGTCAATACATATTTGAAATATATCTTTTTAAGAATGTTTTTAATCATTATGACCAAAAAAGAAAAGAAATATAATAAGAACAACATTAAAAAAAGTGTGTTTATACACAGATGCATACATATATTAGCTGAAGTCTTTCCTCTTAAGGGTGCTCTCCAGCTACCTGCATGTAACACACACATACTTACTACTGACTGAAGAATAATCCACTGTCATAGCAAAGTGTTAACTTATTTCATCTTAAGTTATGTAATTATTATCATCTGAAGAAATACAAACCAGATGATGATTATTTTAGAGAAAGTTACAGTAGTTTTGCATATTGTGTAAAACGATAATAGACAGAGCACATGAGGAAGTGTGTGTCTTCTGCCTCTGTGTCTGCCCCCACCCCATGGTAGTGTGTGATACTTTAAATGAGGACACAAAGCAAACACTTTATCTGTTATATTGTATCTCGTAAAAACTGCATAGGCTGCTTTGTGTGCTTGTGACTGGGGCTCACGAGGACAAAAAGTATAGCTGTGGGGTCTGCAGGGGCCCCCGTTGGTAGGATGAGGGTTAAACATAATGCATTCATTCCCCTTCTATTCCTTCCTCTGGTGCTGTGATCTTCTTTCATATGTATTCTGAAGGTAATGTCTTCAAATACCCTCAACACATCTCAATGCACTGTTAAGTGTGGCCATGTTTTGGCAGTGTTCCACCACTCGGGGGCAGTCCAGGCCTGCAGTGAGGAGAGGCATGGGGAAGCAAACACAGGTGCTATGGAAAGACTTGCCGAACAACAAATAAAAACAGCAAAGGGAAAGAAAGGAGGGCATAGGTGAGAAAATATGAGAGAAGTGTCGATGGTGTGTGTTTAAAAGATAAGCAGCGTAGAAGAGATGGAGATGACAGCAGGATAGGGTGAAGTGCTGAAGGTGCAGAGGAGGCACAGCAGAGATGCAATGATCAGATAACAAGGATGGTAAAGGAGGTTGGGTCATCCTTATCTGCACGCTGTTGTCCTAGATACTTCAAGATCACAGCGTTGGTTCCAGAAACGGCCACGTTTTAAGAAGGAAAGGGAAATAACTGTGTAGATATCACTAAATGTCAAGCACTTGCAAAGTTTCAGAATAAGCATCGTTGTTAAAGTACATGTAGCCAGGGCACACAGCCCAATAACACAGGAATAAGTGCCAGATTGAAAAATGATCAATTTATTACATATTCAATAGATGAAAAATGTGAAAGAAAAGTGATGTTCGGTGACATCCAATTTATTTCCAGCTTGGATTAAAGTTAGTCGGGAGCAGTTTGGTTTACCCTTCACTGCTGTCAGTTAACCTGATGGGTCATGAAACATTCATGGCAATACAGTGTGCTTTAAATAAGCAGCATCTAATGCACTTAAAAGATATTAATGTGGATCCTCCAGCTTTACTCCAGCACACCTTCTCGGTTGTCGTTGTAGAGTTGCACCTTTTAAAAACAGGGGAAGTAGAAGGAAGGAGCGTTTGTAATGGTTAAATACTGCCAGATATCAGTGGTCCTGCAGTGTTGTCTTAAAAACATCAACAATAAAGGCCAAGATAAAAACATAACCCTTTCACGTTGTGTCTTATTTTCCCTGGTCCTTACACACTGTAGCTCAACCTGGTGAAGGAAATGCACCAGGATGAACTCGGCCGCATATCGGAAGACTTGGAGGACGAACTGGGAGCCCGAACCAGTATGGACAAGAAGCTAGCTGAGCTACGAGCTGAGGTGAGGCCACTGGAGAGCAGAGGAAGAGGTGTAGGGCGGAGGAGGAGTAAACAGCAGCCTGGTGGAGGAAAGAGCAGGCGTGTTGGGTGATGGAGCACACAAGATGTCAGCTCTTCACAAACTAAACCTGTCAAATCAATGGATCAACCTTTTTCTTTCATTTCTGTATGTCCCAGTTTGATTTTTGTTTTACCTTTTTTTTATTTGAAGAAACTGAAGACGAATCTGTGTGCTCATGTTTTATTTGCTCTGGCAGATGCAGTCTAATCCACCTCCACTTTGGACAGATTTCCAGCAGCCTGAGATCTGCCCGGCCAATCACAAGCGTTTATCTTATACGACCAACCAACCAGCTCATCTCTGCACACAGTCTGTTCACAGTATAGCCTGCTCACTGGTCGCTCAGCGCTAAGTCACATGTTGATAATCGTTTGATTACGTCCCTTTAAAAACGAAGATGAGCTGAGAGGAATATAGTGCATTAAAGATTAAACCAGTTCTTCAGTGTTTTGGCTTGTGAGCCTGACAAAAGGCCCCGTGGCAGGTTTCACAGGTCAGAGTTTATAGCAGTTCCACCAAAGAGTGACTTCTCCTCTAAACTTCTCACAATGATCCAATATTTCAAAAAAATCAAAGATTACGCCGCATGATATTTTGTCTTACTTCCTCTCACATGAATTATTTCATTACCTCTCAGATTTATCAGGTGACCCTCTGAGGGTTAAAACTAACTAACTAGCTAAGTGTATAAAAGTAATGACAACAAGCTTCACCTCCAGTATTAGTGTTGACAACACATTTCTTCTGCACAACGACTACTTTTACTTTTGATACTTGAAGTACATTTAGATGATAATACTTATATAAGTGAGTACTTCTTCCACCACTGAGCACACCTAGCCAGACCCACCTGTAACGAGAGTTGGTGTGAAGTTACTTTTCAATGCAGTCACAAACATTTCCCGGGGTTTCCCTTGTAACTACGGTTCTTCACTGAGCAGCTCCATTTGAGCTGGTGTTGATGGAATACAACCTCTTCTCTGATGTTACCACCAGGGTTGATTAGTACACCTAACATACATTTATCATTTCAGTGTCCTCAGCCTCTCTTCTTTTCTGCTCTCACCGTCTCTCTGCCAGATGGAGAGGCTGCAGGTGGAGAATGCTGCAGAATGGGGACGCAGGGAGCGCTTGGAGACGGACAAACTTGCCCTGGAGAGGGACAACAAGAAGCTGAGAGCTCAGGCTGAAGACCTGGAGGAGCAACTGGCAAAGAAACGTCGGCAGGCTGCCTCTGCACTCGACACCGACCTCAAGGCCATCCAGAGCGAGCTGTTCGAGAGAAACAAGGTGGGCAGGACCATTATTTGGACGTCCCAGTGCTTTAACCATGATTGTATCGTCAATCCTTCCGTTCAGGTCTAGAAACTATTATGGAAAATTCCACTTTATTACAATTTAGGTCTTAATTTCATAGTTTTTGTTTTAGCTATCATAACATTGTCCTCACTAAAGGAGCCCAATTGTAATGTAACGGAGATTATCCTTTAAATACCACAATCATTTACTTACTACAACAACACATACACACTGATGAGGCGTCTTTACAGGCTAGTGGAGTGCGCCCTGACCTTTCTGTGTGTGTGTGTGTGTGTGTGTGTGTGTGTGTGTGTGTGTGTGTGTTTGTGTGTCTGTGTGTGTGTGTGTGTTTGTGTGTCTGTGTATGTGTGTGGGTGTGTGTGTGTGTTTGTGTGTTTGTGTGTCTCTGTGTGTGTGTGTCTGTGTGTGTGTGTGTGTGTGTGTGTGTGCTCTTGCGTTACTAACTGCAGCAATAAATTAGCCTGAGTGTGTGTGGTTCTGTTTGAGGAAAGAGAGATTTATTGTGTTTTGTGTATAGTGTTGAAACCATTGTATTGATCGGGACAGAGAAGGAGAAACAGGGCAAGTGATTAAGACACTGGACACACACACACACACACACACACACACACACACACACACACACACACACACACACACACACGCACACACACACACAGACACACACAGACACACAAACACACACACACACACACGCACATGTTGGTATAAGGGGAAACATTTTGGTGCACTGAGTTCATTCTTCCTGTCAATGACACTAAGAACATTTTGTACGGTACAAACGTTGATGCTCTTCATCACTGAAACATTTTTACATCATCTTCATCCTTTGAGTTATACCAGAGCTAATTGTGCCGCACAACATTTGAATTAAATCTGGATCTAAACAGATCAGTATAGTTTTTATAGACTAATCTCACATAAGAATAAAACCAGTTTCATTATTTGATTTTATGTTTGTACATAAGTTATTGAAATAATACATTTATTGCAGGGATCTTCGAAGGCAAAACAAGACGCACATTTCTCTCTCTCTCTGTTTCACCTGGTGCTGCTGTGGTCTTTATACTTACCTGATGGCATACAGGACTGACACAGACATGTTCAGGTCTGACCTAGTAACACTGCCGGTGGGACTGTAGTATAAAAGTGACAGATCATCAGATTAACGTAAAGGGGTGCATGTCTGAAAGGAGCGTAAGACTCTGGGTGTGGTTTTGGCCATCGTTTCATCACTTTCATCACTTGTGATCTCCAGGTTATTAGCTGGATGATGATGAACATTGTGACATCACTGAAAGACTTCTGACAGGGATAGAAACACAAGCAGTCAGGTGATCAGGCAACAAACTGTAAACTTCCATCAGTGATATTGTAGCTGATGGAAATGATGGGCAAAGCTATGAATGTAAGACCCAAATTGAAATGAACTGGAAGTATTCTCTAATGCACCCAAAGGCAGGCCTTTAACTCAGGAAAGACGCAGGCTTGACTACAGCCTGCCAGCCGAAGGAACACAGGATGCTCTGCCTCAGGCTCACTGTGGGACCCGCATCATTACCCATCAAACAGAACAGGTGATCTCTGTGAACACATCATAAGTGATCCAAGTGATGAGGGATTCCAGGGTCGGCAGGCCTATGGCTATTCACCATACAAAGGCAAGGCGACTTTATTTGTATGGTACCTTTTTAAAAACACAAAAGCAATGGTGAGGCTGTGTTTTACATAAGGTAAATAAATGCACTAGAATAACATTTAAAAAAGGGAATTTAAGTTATTTAAACTACTAACTGACTGTAATTATCATAGAATAATAAACTACCTAGAGATTCAATAAAATACATTTAGATGTCTTGTTATGACACCTTTGGTCACCAGGTGGGGTTGTTTACCCAACATGCACCTCTCTTGCAGGAAGACCTACTGTGTTACATCCTTGGAGGTTTCTCGACGTTTCAGCAAATGGATCGGCAGTTTGTAGATATATTTACTGCAAAAGTTATAGTTCTAACTATGAAGTGGTTTCATCCAGCACTGAGTCTGACCTGCACATGTGCTTTATTGTCCCAGTGAAGAAATGGATAACTCAATAAAAAGATTTGGCCCTAAAGAGCGAGAGAAGTAAGATGGTGAGCTCTCGTCTTCTTAAACGGCCTTATTAGCAGCGGGCTGGGTGGCACGGCCGTGCACTGGCAGATATGTGTGTAAGTGTTGGTCAATGTAATGGCCTCCATTACCACCTATCCCACAAGGTTATTTATGAGGCTCTCAGGCTTATTTATTGCTGCAGTTAGCAACGCAAGGGCACATGTGCACGCACACACACAGGGTAAAAATTGTAACTTTCAAAGAGAGAGAATAAGTATTCCAAACATTATCTTTGAGCAGAAAAGCAACAGAGTAATAAAGCTCAGTGTTAGAGGGAGGAGGAGGAGTTGGTGAAGAAAATGAAGATCAAAGAGGAGAGAATGGCAGATGAAGAGAGGGAGAAGGTGAAGAAACAGGGAGCGGTGCTGGTGGAGGCAAAAGAAACCAGCGTGGCCTAACTCAGTGAGAGAAATAAACACGACAGGATGGACTTAATGTCTGTCCACTTTTGGGAACAAAGGCAGGGACACCAGGATACCTTACAGACCAGGCATTGCTTTGTTGTTTTGGTGGGTATATTCACTAATGGTAAACGGAGTGCATTTGTTATTTATTGGCAGTCACATCCCGTTTCCTCACACAAAGTGCTCTGCTGTGCTGTTACAGGATGATCCCAGAACAAGTTGTAGTGAAGGCTCTCTTCTTACGGCTCGGGAGACGCTAGTCCAGCCGTAGTGACGCAATTAACAAACAGAATGGAAAGAATAATCACCAAAACATAAAACAGCGGATTTCTTAAGCAAAAGGCAAATCCTTGTACAAATGGTCGCATTAGTTGTGTGTGCACTTCAGAGTATAGTGACAACAGGCTGCGGAGCCACAACAACCAACAACATCTCATGTAAGACATCATGACACTTCAGAACATGGACAGTAAACAGTGGTCATGGCATTTAGGAACCCACCACCACAAACAACATTGTTAGTAAATAATATTGTTAGTTGGCACAGCGGCCTCTTAAATTTTCAGTGATTTATTTATTTGAGTCATTCTGCAGAATTAAGGTAAACATGTGGTTGGTCAATGCACAGATTGACCGGTAATTCTGCAGGATCACCCAAATAAGCCTAACATACAAGCAGCGGTGGCCTTAATGAAACCTCTGCCAAGCAGCAAGCAGATGAACTGCCTCTCAAAAGCCTTGTTTCCCTGCACCATTAAGCTCTGGTGTAGGTCTTTCTTTGCCTACTTACTCTACCTTTAACTTTTCATTTTAAAGTTAATCTTGAAGGAATAATAGTGTGGATAATAAATTCTTAACGATGTCCTCCTCACTTGCAGCTTCCTTCGTGGACCAACAGGCTAGCTAGCTCCTTTCAGCATGCTTTCCCGTTTCTACTAGCTTGTGATTGGTGTTCCCTACAGCGGGCGAAGCTCGTTATAAAGTCAGCGATCTTATAGCCCAACCGTTTAGGTTGAAGAGTTGATTGTTCAATTTAACTGTCTTTTGAAATGAGTGTAATTGAATTGCTGTTGCTCGGTCCTCTGTACATTTACAGCTGGACACCAATCACAGATGAGAGCAGAACATTTTCTTCCTAGCAACAGAGGCAGCACAATTCTGATAGGGTAACATTGGGGTAATTAATTTAACCCTTTGCATTCCAACACAAACTGAATAGGCAGGTTTGAAGGCTTTATTTCCTCAGAAACATTTTGTTAAAATTTTGATTTGTCAAATTATGAATTGATAAAATAAAAACTGATAAGTATTTAAATGTATTGAGTATCGTAGACCCTCCCTGACGCTTTCCCTCTGCATTGCAGATTTAAGTGAAGCTTGTGACATGCAGGTCACAGTGGTGGTAATTGGTACTACACACAAACTGAAATATTGTGTTTACAGATGCTACACATGACAAGCCTTCTCTACAGTCATTTCATTATTATATGTTGTATATGTGCACATAAATACATATTCATTTAGTATACAGACATATACTATACAGTATGCTTTCTTGTCTAGGTCCATACTCATGTTCATTCTTGGTGCCTTTATTAATCAAACCTCTAATATTTTTGTCTTATCTACGTCTCTTTTCATTTTCTTCTTCTTTTATTGAGCTGATCTTTTCTGACCAATTTGGTTAAAGCAGTGCCTATAAGTCGTCGTCGTCGTCCCCCCCGTATCGCTCTTGGGAAGCCCTGATTATAAACCCAATTATGTGTGTGTGTGTGTGTGTGTGTGTGCGTGTGTGCGTGTGTGCGCGCGTGTGTGTGTATGTGTGTGTAAGGAAGAGAGACTTCACTGTCCAAATTAAATCTAAATTCAGTATTGCAGAGGGGGAAGGGAGAATTACAGTGAGTGTGTGTGTGTGTGTGTGTGTGTGTGTGTGTGTGTGTGTGTGTGTGTGTGTGTGTGTGTGTGTGTGTGTGTGTGTGTGTGTGTGTGTGTGTGTGTGTGTGTGTGCATGCAGGAACATGCGAGTGTATTCACCAGAGTATAAATGAGATTTGGTTATGTACATCAGTTATTTCCGCATCTGATTCTGTTTTCTATTTCATTTTGTTCTTACATTAAAGGACCTTTTTGTCATAGTGATGAATGTGTAAATATATTTCCTGGGATAAGCCTGTAGTATATTTGTGTGTGCGTGTGTATTTTGTTTTAGTGGAACAGATGTAGCAGCAGACTTCAGGGTCTCTCCAGTCAAGGAGAAACATTTAACAGTCAGTGTGGCGTAACACACACACACACACACACACACACACACACACACACACACACACACACAGACACACACACACACACACACACACACACACACACGTACAGTAACACACACATACACATAATTGTGCTTTTGTGTGTGAGCATACAGACACAGATTTGGCACAAATGCATAAACCCATAACAGAGTATTTAACACACACACACACACACACACACACACACACACACACACACACACACACACACACACATATAATGTATATGTGCAGAGGCAGAGATGCACATATTCCTGCTCATAGATCATTCAGTAATCCCTCATGTTTAATAGAGTCAGGGACTCCCAGCCTCTCGCCCTCCTCCCATTCATTTGTCAGCCCCACCCCCTCCCCCTCTGCCCTCTCAGACATTCATAGCCTTGAAATGATAAAACTGCAAGGAACATTGAGCTTTCTGGCCTGTGTCTGCTTTGAGGCGTACAGTAGAAACCTTCATTTCGTCAGGCCTTTTGTCTGACAGATTACAGGCCAGGGACGGCACCAGCACTGTGTGTGTGTCGTCCGCCACATTTTCACATGTTGTGGATAGAAAGGCGTTGACGCTGTTTTCCTCGCTCAGGTGTCTGATAAATAAATAAAACGTTTCTACAATTGTTAGAAACGTTTAATTTATTTGACTAGCTGGCAATAATGGTGGTGGGTTTAGTTTGTTCTTGTTTGTACATTCAGTATCTCAGGAGGATATCTTTGGATGTCCTGTCGGCGAAGTAGATGACACTTTAATTAACCTGTAGAAAAACTGGACTGATGAAGCTGTCCAGAAGAATATGGGGGAAAAGACATTAAACTACTAATTACTATAACATAACTGTATGTTTTACTATTTATTATTATGATTCTATATTAAATTAATGTCTTATGTATTTAAATTTGAGCACATTGTGCATCTTTAGACACTAACTAATATTTTCATTATTGAATAATCTGTCAATATGTTTTCAATTGATTATTAATTGTTTAGTTTTTTACCAACCTAAAGAAATTGCCAATATTGAAATTAAATCAACTTACTGAAATTTCATTTTCTATTTGTCTGCACATAATGTATGAACACAAATGACATCATTATTTTGTAATTCTTCTGTAAACTTAAATGTTCATACTGTTTGAGTAAACAGTGGCCAGCTGATCCAGGGAATGACTGAGCCTTTTACAAATAAATGATTGAGTCAGAAGGTGGTTAAAAAAGAGAGATGGCGAACACATTGTTTATTTATGGTGTTCTTTGACAATAAGAGAAATATAGAATAATATCAGACTTATCCTTTCATACATAATTCATCTGTCGGAAGCAGAAAATGGTGCGTCAGACATGTTGATAATATTTGTTCCTTTAGGTCTTTTTCTCATGTGTAGGCTGCGCTGTCTATCGTCTTTGTTCTTATGCTTACCTTTATTGTGCTGTAAAATACAACCCCTCCAATTACCCCCCCACTTCCCCTGATCTGTCTCCTCATCCCTGTCTCCTTCCTAAGACCTCCCCCCCCTCCTTTTAATTATTCCCTCCTGCATTACCCTGCTGCTCTCTTTGTTTGATCTTGCTCTGGGGTTACACAGGTATTTGTGTGGCATTTAGTCATTTAGTCTTGATTATCAGGTGAATATTCTCTGTGGGGGAAGGAGTCTACGTGCCACCTCGTAAGGAATTGGTTGTTATTTGAACAGATAAATCACAAACTCTTCTTCTAATCAAAAACACTATTACTACTGTACATGGAACACCCTCAGTGAGAATAAATACAAAATAAATCCCCCTACCAGCAATCGGTGAGTATAAATCTCAAGGAGTGGAAGTTAAAGCTAATTATGTGTTGACAGCTAAAGGAATCAAATGTTTAATCCATAATAAAGATAGATGGTGGATCAGATAGAGGTATGAATAAATAAGTAAAGGGCATTTTCCGCTCCTTGATCTGAGCTTGTCTTTTATTGTTCCTGTAGATATCTTATTGCTGTGTAAAAGCAGAAAAGCTTTCTTGGAAGCTGCTCGGTCTGGGGAGCCATTAGGCGTGAGACAGCAGAGAGGGAGGCTGAATCAACGCCATCAAAGTACATGAAAGGGCAGTGAGTGACAATGGTGCATTATTGATGATGCCATTAGCTCCATGTGCAGACTTTCCTCAGCCAACCCTAATGCAAACCTGTAGTGCTTGTTGTTGACTCAAACCGGACCACAACCACATTGACCCAAAATCAGAGCCTAATAAATAGATGAAAAAAACAACTTATTTGTAATGGTTTGGAACACAATCAGATGTTAGCATGCAGACATGCCAGGCCATGATACCCACGTGGCTCTCATCAGGTCATCTTGGATGTTGATTCTGCTCTTTCAGATCCAGCTCCAGGTTTCTTCTCTCTTCAGAAGGCAGGGGGAGAGAGCATCCCTAGCTCCTCTGTGCTGTACTACACCAGACCTTTGTTGTAATAAAGCACATCTGATGTTACTAAAGGGAACCTTTACCAACAGCCTCATTTCTGTGTAGTATTTTGCATTTATTTTAGCAGGATATGTCTCATTGAGATTAAAAATCTCTTTTTCAAGAGTGTCCTGGCCAAGATAGGCAGCAGCATAGTTACAGACAAAAAAAAAATCACAACATTAATTAAAACATTTACAGACAGAGCGTTCTGCTTCAATGTCTTTAAGAGTTGCTTTAAGTCTGTTCAGAGAGACCAGCTCTATGAGTTTCAGCTCATTCTGTAGC